>NC_034605.1:3618077-3634763 GCF_900095145.1 Mus pahari | reverse complement strand
CTCTGCCTCTGCCTCTGCCTCTGCCTCTGCCTCTGCCTCTGCCTCTGCCTCTGCCTCTGCCTCTGCCTCTGCCTCTGCCTCTGCCTCTGCCTCTGCCGACTCCTGAGCGCTGGGATTAAAAGTGTGTGCCACCACTGGCTGGCTTGTTTTGTTGTTGTTTGTTTTTTTTTTTATCAAAGTTCCCTTTGTCTTTCACACAAACCTAGAGAAGACTACACTATATTGTTATGTTCAAGTTTAGTGATTTTTTTCCCCCCTAAACACATTAGTGTTTCATTGATCTTCTGTGGGTGCGATTACAGTATGCCACTGTGTGTGTCACATGATTGCCGCACTGGATGCTTCCTAAGCCAGGTAGAGTTCTGTTATAGACTTCAGGCTTGATGACGCATGCCCTCGTTCTGTTGTGTTAGGCTAGGGCTGATGTTGTACCTATCTCAGAGCTGTGAAAATGGAAGGGTCAAGTGGCTTGTTCAGGGTTAGTAGTTAGTGAGTAAGAGCGAGACAGGGCAAATCGTAGCAGGCTGACTCCATATCGCTGCATAAGCTCGAAACCACCCAGGTGGGCTTTTCCCCCTTAGAAAAAAATCTTCATTCCTAAGGGGAGCACACTGCATTTATTTAATAGTTATAGTTCAGTGTACACAGATATTACATTTGTTAGCATCATATTGCTATAAAGGAATAACTCAGGCAATGAATTTATGTTTTAAAAAATGGGTTTTGACATTCAAATTTAAGATTGGAGGCCAGGCATGGTGGTGCATGCCTTGAATCCCAGCCATCAGGAAGCAGAGGCAGATGGAGTTCAAGGCCAGCCCGGTCTACATACTGAGTTCCAGAACAGCAAGAGAGAAAAAGAGAGCAAGAGCCCACGAGTCCTTTACATTTTTAAACATCTGCTTTTATTGTATGGGTATGAGTGTTCTCATGTGGGTAAGTGCACATGTGTGTGCAATGCACATGTGTGTGCAATGCCTGAGGTGCTCAGAAGGGGGCTCCGTACTTGTGGAACTGTGTTACAGATGGTTGTGAGCCACCGTGGGTGCTAGAAACTGAACCTGGACCCTCTACAAGAGCAGCAAGTGCTCCTAACTGTGCGTCTATCACTCCTGTCCCACCCGCCTGCGTTGAAGGACTGTGCCAAAGACCTAAGGACCTCCCCATGCTCACTGGTTCCATCACCTCCCAATGACATCACCTAAGATAAATCTTTAATATATGGACTTTTGGAGAGCATCCACCCAACCATAGCAATCATTTACTTTAAAACATTGTTTAATTTATTATTCTCATTATTATATCTCTGTGGTTTGTGTGTGTGTGTGTGTGTGTGTGTGTGTTTGTTCATGGTATATGTAGGCACTCACCCCATGACATACACATGGAAGTCAGAAGACAGCTCTGTAAAATCATAGCCCTCCTTCCACCTTTATATGGGTATTGAATTCAAGTCACTAAGCTTGCGTGGGAGTGCTTTGCCCACCGAGCAAACTCACTGACTGCACATTTAAATCATTTCGAGGTTTTTTTTTTTTTCACTGTAAAGATCTCGTGAGTAGGTTTGACCATAAAACTCTTTACCTATTTAAGAGTTCTTACAAGTAGGATCCCTGAATCAGTGGTATAAAAGAACAGCATTCACAGTGAAGGAAAACCTTTTCTTTCTTGCCAACCAGACTTCAGACAGTGTGTGAGTTCTTCCGCTCTTTGCTGCAGTTCTCTGCAGCAATGAGACCCACCAGTAACCTGCCCCCACTACGTTCCAGGACAGGCAGACACCAATTACATTCACAGACAATACTGTGTGTGTTTATACACATATACATTTTTCTGGGAAGACAGTAGTTAACAATGTCAAAATCTCAAAAGATGACCACACCCAAGAGAAAGAAATCTACTATCAAATATTATGGAATTCCCTTAAATCCACCACAGATATGTATTCTTTGATGAGGAGGATGGGTTTGGAAAGGCGTGGGTAGGTACTTTTATAGTTTAGCCAACAACAGCGTGTCCTACACAAACATTAACAGTAAAATCTGCATCACACCGACTGCTCTTCCAGAGGTCCTGAGTTCAATTCCCAGCAACTACGTGGTGGCTCACAACCATCTGTGATGGGATCTGATTGTCTGAAGAGAGCAATGGTGAATACATTTAAAAAAAAAAAAAAAGCAAAACTTCCCAGGTAGAGTTGTATACAGGACATCAAGTTCTACAAACTTGGCTACATATCTTAAAGATGGTAAAGCCAGCTCACACCTACAAAATAGACCATAAAGTCTGTGCCACACCTAAAAGATGCCATATAGTTGTCAAAGCCTAAAAGCCTGCTCCACATCAGGCCACAGATACATAGGGAAGAAGCCTACTCTACACCTAGACTACAATGGATAAATGGCACAGCCAGCTCTATACATAGGCTACGTGACGGGCAGATATTATACAAGATTAGATCAAGCACAGGTGAGTGCTACAAGCAATAGACAGACAGACATGAGCTGTATGAGATAGGGCCTACAGGGTACCATGGCATACAGTCTTCCAGGAAACTTTTGTAAATAAGTAGACAGAATACACACTACCGTGACTGGCTTTAAAGTATATATTCATAAAGTTTTAGGTGGCCAAGGCAGGGATATTTATTACAAGTGCACTGCCTCCCTGAGCTGCAGAGTAAGTTCGGAAGCCAGCTTGAGCAACTCGGTGAGAACTAGTCCCAAAATCTAACAGGAGGAGGGCTGGGGATGTGATTCAGTGATTATGCTGGGGGTCCTGGGTGCTGTCAGCACACCAACCCCAAATATAACACAGTGGTCCACGCAGCAGCGGCGTGGCGTCCTATCACTGAGCATTGTGCACTGCACATCACAATCCTGCTACGTGTTCACAACACTTGCAGTAGCGCTTCCTCTCAGCCAGCACTGTAATGTTAGGGTGGGTAGTCGCTTGGATGGTTGGAATTATCAGTCTCATCGTAATATACAAGTATACATTCATTTACATATATACTTACATATTCATACACATACACAAATATGTGTGTGCACATGCACATGGGTGTGTAAGTGTGAGTGGGTACATGTACATATTCATGTTTGTAGAGGCCAAAGGACAGCCTAGGTGCAATCCTCAGAGCACCACTTTTGAGACAGAGTCTCTCTCTCTCTCTCTCTCTCTCTCTCTCACTGGCCTGGAGCTCCTCAATTAGGGTAGACTTGCTGGCTAGTAATGTCCAAGGATCCTCCTAGTGCTGGAGTTATAAGTATGGGGCCCCATGCCCCATGCCAGGCTCTCTCTCTCTCTCTCTCTCTCTCTCTCTCTCTCTCTCTCTCTCTCTCTCTCTGTCTCTGTCTCTCTATGTATCTCTCTATGTATCTGTGTGTGTGTGTTTCACTGGGGATCGAACCGTGGGCCTCACACTGTGAGGCAAGCACTTAACTCGTGAGCCAGCTCCCCAGGCTTTCATAATCTTATAAGGCCACCACCATGGATACAGTTTGTACCTGACCGAAAATATCCTTTCCGCAGGACCTGACTGCATAATTGGCTATGGGGGAGCGGAGCTGACAAATATCAAGTGTTTATGAATATAAAAGACAAGTTTCCCAGGCAAAGCTCTTCAAGTCTGTGAAGGTCGTTTTTCTTTCAATTGCTGCCTTGGGGAAAAGTCCAGATGTAGCCCTATCTCCCCTCCCAACTCGCCAAGGTTCAAAGAGCAATAATTTAGAAATCGAAGTTGCCATGGCAACACAATCTGTTTAGAGTGTCATGAAAAAATAAGCTTCAAATAGAAGTTAGCACTCTGGCCCTCCGTGGTGGTGGGGGTCACAAGTGCATGCCTTTGTCTCTCCGCTCCGTGCCAAAGGCTCTGTTTCAGGAATTTTGCTTATTTTTATGACAGCGGGGTGTCTCCCCTCCCCGTTTAATGGAACTGAGAGAGTTTGCTATGCAGCGTGGTAATTTGAGAAGTAATTACTAGGGAAATTGCCTTTGAGTCCCCTTCCCACCTTAATTTTCCCAGGAAGCACCAATGCCAATTTCAGACTTGTAACAGAAAGGTTGTCCCGAGGTGCAGAGAACTGACAGTTGTGAGGGAGTTTGCTTGGTCCCCTGGAACAAGACCCCACAGTTCTCCCATGGGGCACTGCTGAGGCAGGAGCAGTCTGTTTAAACTCCACTCCCACCCACTTCCCATCATGTTCTGGCCTTAGGTAAATGACTCACCCCCGCCCTCATGTCCTTGTTCCTTAATAGGGTCTTTCCTCATGGGAACCAGTTGTGAACCAGACTCCACAGTCTGCTTCATGGAAGATGTAATGCAAGTTGGTGGTTTTCTGCTTAGATTCTTATGAGCTAATTCGTGAGAAAGGTGTTCTGAGAAGTCAGTCAGGTCACGTGACAGGTGGTCTCGCCTCTCCCCCTCCCCTCCCCCCATGCTGCCTGGAAGTGAAGTGGCTGTATCTGTCCCGCAGGTCATGATGCTGATCCGGAACCACCCGGTCCCCATTCTTGCCATGGTCAATGGCTTGGCCACAGCTGCAGGCTGCCAGCTTGTGGCCAGCTGTGATATTGCTGTGGCAAGCGACAAGTCTTCTTTTGCAACTCCTGGAGTGAATGTTGGACTTTTCTGCTCCACCCCCGCGGTCGCCCTGGGGAGAGCAGTGCCCAGAAAGGTAATTGAACTGCCCTTCGGGGCTCATGGGTTCCAGATTTAGCTTGGGAAAAGTACCTCTGTGGAGGTGGGGAGATGCTTGCCAAACAAGCATGAGGACCTGAGTTCAATCTCCAGAACCCACATACAGAGCCAGGTGTAGTGGCGCACTCCTGCGATCCTGATGCTGGGGAGGCAGACACAGCTGGATAAGTGGAGCTGGCTGGCTGCCAAGGCTGCTCACTGAGTCCAGGCCAGTGAGAGATCCTGCTCCCTCCCATCTCTCCCCCCAACACAAACAGGATACACAGCACCCGAGAAACTAGAAATTAGCATCTGGTTTTTAGACACATGTGCGCGCGCGCACACACACATGCACACACACGTATACACACACACACACACACACACACACCAACCACAGTACCTTCTGTCTTCAATATTAGACATTCTGCCCCAAACCACTCGCATCCTTCTGCGCTGGGGAGAGAAGCACTCACTGTTCCTCCTGTAGCATCAAACAGCACCGTCAACCTGTGAACCGCCATATCTCAATCTTACAAGCACCGCACCGTGACGGTTTAGGTTTCTCGTTTTCGGGAAAGCATAGCCTTTGCGTAATCTCATTTGAAAATGCAGTTGAATCAGTTTTGTTCCACTAAATGGCTGCCCAGGAGACACAGTGTACCGCGTGCTGACACAGCGCCAGTGTCAAGGGGCTGAGGTGGAATCTCTGGCTAATGACTTCTTGACAACCATTCTCATCCCAGAAAGGATTTAAGTGTCTGATTTACAGTGCTGGGCTTACAGTGGTTAGGCCAGAACTAGCCTGTCCATACTATGGGACTCTACACAAGGAGCAGCTGTGTGTCGGAGCTGTCTTGTCATTACTAATGACAGTCAAGTCCGTTTCCCCTTGTAAAGCTGTCTTCCTTCCGCAACCTCACAGAATAGTGTTTAGTGAGCATCCATGAAGCAGAAAACCACACTGTCTGTTCTGGGAGAAGAAGGGCACCCTGTTCTCAGTGGGGAATCTGGAAAGGACGCCGCAAACCTATATATATGCAGTGAGCGAAGAGTGAACAGCTTCCTAGAACAGACTAAAACAGACAACTGCAAAACTTAACAGTGGCTCACAGGCCTGAGGCAAGAAAGACGTGAGACCTGAAGGGAAACCAGTAGTAGAGCCAAGGAGTGGCCGGGAGAATTTTGCCCTTCCCCAGGTCTTCCTGGTTAGTTTTGGCAGAAGCGTGTGCTCCTGTGGAGACACTGCGGTTAACTACTCGCCAGTACGCTGACACCAGGCTGGAAGTGGGCTGCAAGCTGCAAGAGGTGATGGTTTGTTTATTGTTTTAGATAGAATATTGCCTTAAGTGCATCCATGTTTAGTGAATATTTCTTACATCATTTCCCGGACTTCAAGTCAAAATAGATCACAAATCTCCTGTGGTACTCAAGGGCTGTCTTGTAACTGCAGATGAAACCGTGAAGCCTTTCATAGCAAGAAGTTGCTATACTGGTTCATCCTCTTTCCAACACATGACTTGCTGGAAGGTTCCATGGTAAAGGCATTTAAGTCCTATTAACAGGGTAAAAAAATAGCAAGACTTCTAAATTAAGGCTTATCAGAATTCCTGGAAACTTCATACTGTCAAACTTTACAATTGTTTTTGAAAAGAAAGAGGAGAAATGTAACCAAAATATCCCTTGAATTCCATGGAAGCCCAGTTCTCGGAACCACATTGTGTCATCTGCCCAGTGTGACAGATGATGGGGCAAGGGCATCGTGAGAACCAGAATCGCTTTTTCCCTGCCAAAGAACGTTGTGTCAGGAAGCAGGCCTTCTCAGAGCAAAACAATCTGTCCTGGGGGTGGGGAGAAGGCTCCATCAGCAAATTCCAGCTGCACAAGCAGGAGGCCCTGAGTTCCATCTGCAGAGCACACTCATCAAAGCCAGGCCTAGCGGTACACACTTGTCATCTCAGAGCTGGGGAGGCCAAAACTGGAGGATCTCCGAAGCTCAGGGACCAACCAGTCTAAGCCATCAGCAACGTCTACCCACTGAAAGACATCTTGTAGATGCCTTTCAAAGAACAGGGTAGGGGGGTAGGGGAGCAGGGGCGGGGGGGGGTATAGGGAACTTTCAGGATAGCATTTGAAATGTAAATAAAAATAATAATAAATATATAAATATATATATATTAAAAAAACAGGGTAGGCACCTCCTGGCAAACAACACCCAAGGTTGACTTCTGACCTCTAAATACATATGCACACATGCACACATGCACCCAGTCCAGTATGCGAATGCACGTGTGCGTGCGCGCGCACACACACATACACACTCAGAATTATAGTTTCTCTTCATGTTCTGGCCCCCCCAGAAGAAGACTGAACTGAGGCACACACTGTGGACATACCATTGCATCTGCTGGAGATAGGTCCCTGTGTTTATCCACAGAGAAGCAGGCAGGTGCTTTTGTAAACTTTCCAGGATGGAACTTCTCAGTCCTTTCTCCTTAGGTGTTAGGACAGCATGTGTTGGACTCTACTTCCCTCTGCTGGACACTCTAGGGAAATGTTCTGCTGTGCTGGAAAGTAAAGACTGGTTCTACTGGGCCTGGAGTTGAGCCTACTGTGTCAAGGCATAATTATTCATCTTACTTTTAAAGTCATTCCCTATTTTATTGAATTCAACCCTGCATCTTCATTGTTCCATATAAAAGCTCTGCCTCCTCCAGGTGTTCTCTTCCCCAGCCAGGGCTGGCCATGCACAGCTAAGAGCCAGCACCTCAGGCATCCCATAGGTGTATCAGTTCCTATTCCAGGAAAGCTGGAGAAGACACGAGTCTCCTTTCCAACACCAGCCCCTTCACCACAGGAAAAACCCTTGCTTTCGCTTACCTACCCACTTGGCTGTGTGTCTGCACACCCTTATTTCCCACAAGTCTAACTCAAAGTTCGATCCTCACCCAAACCACAACCCCCACAGAGACTTGGGCATGACTCATATCAACTATTTAACAATTAGTTGTATGCCCAACTTGATTTAGAAAATGCAGCTTAAAAGCACCCAGGCATGCTAGCGACTTTCCTAGTTTCCCAGTGAGATGAGGGCACTGATCTTATGAATGTTTCCTGTGCACACCTGGTGGGTGTGCACTGTATCCTACCCTCCCCCCAACCATTCCTCTTTCTCCCTGCATCTCCTCAAGCTGCAGTCCACAGTTTCAAGAAGACAGACACCATTGCTACAGCCTGAATGTGTTGTCCCCCGAGTTCATATGTTGCAGTGCAATCATCAAAGTGACAGCTGTTGGAGGTGGGGCCTTGGGATGTGATGCTGGGTCAAGGGTAGAGCCTCATGATGGGACTAGAGTCTGTGGGAAAGGGGTGCCATGTCTCATGTGAGGACACAGTGATACGTCGGTCTCTGAACCTGGAGTCAGCTTTCTCCCTGGACACTAAGACTGCTGACGCCTTGAACTTGGGCTTCCCAACCTCCAGAGCACGAGATCTGCCTGCTTCTCAGCTTCACAGTTTATGGCATTTTGTTCTTACAGTCTGGATAGACCAAGGCATGGGGCCCACCCAAAAGATAAGCAGAGAGGCCCCAGGATGCTAAGGCGCACAGCCATCACATCTGTGTGGCCCCTCTGCTATAGTGATCCACTCAGGTGCTGTGAAGCCTTGAAGCCAGTGTCAGAGTCACAGAAACATCCAGTCGGAGTGAGGATGTTAATATTAGTGACTCTGCTCCCTGGCATCTACCGAGAACCCAGCTATCTCGGATTAATCTGTTATCTGGAATAATCACCAGGGCGTGGAGAATGCAGGTGCCCACTCATCTGCCTAGAGGATGGATCAGACTCTGAAGGGTCAGCTGGTTTGACTCCAAACCTCTCCTTTCTAGAAGATTGTCTGACATCCAGGTTAAGACACAGCCTCAAATCTTGATTGTCATTTTGAATGAATGTCCCCCTAGCGTAAAGAACTACTGACTTACCAACTTCTTAGGGTGACCAAAGAGGTGCCAGCCTGAATGGCAACGTGAGCCCATTAGCAGGGAGGTGAAGGTATCTTTTCTTCTAGTTCACCTGAAGATCCTGTAAACACACAGTGTAAAAATGTAGGTACTAAGATAAGATTGTAGCTGGGAAAACAACCTGCCTTTTCCTTAGTGAATGTCACCCTCTAACCTCTTGAACATCTATATGCTGTAAAACATGTGGCTCCAGTAGGCAGAAAGGGAAACTGAGACCTAGAGAGGGTGGTGAGCTTGGCAGGATGGCTTAGGATCCCAAAGGCAGGGGTGGAATGCCTTCTGGCCTTTGATCTTGTTCCAGGCAAGTCATCCTTGAGCAGGAGGTATTAATCTCATGAATACTTTCTTGATCTTCTGGGCCGAAGGGAGATAATCCAGGATTGTAGACACAGATGCTTATTGGGGACTATATCCTTCTGCTGGTCTAATATGTTATCCTCAAACTTGTGTAGAAGAGCAACACACCAGAGTGCTCTAGGCTAACCCCTTGTGTTGTAATCCCTAAGAGGTCCTGAGTTCTCTTTTCCCGACCCTGTGTCCGTCCCACAGCATCAACAGCCAGCCCCCTGCCCTCCGCCAGCTTTTTCTCTGTTCTCTCGGTTCTTTGCCTCAACAGCTAAGACTTCTAGGACATGTGCAGGGTCCCTGTGGTGTCTGTTGTGCTATGTGTTGTATGAGGTAGGGAATGTAGAGGCCAGAACCTGACTGCAGCCCAGAGGCCAAGCTGAGACCCCAGAACAAGATTCTCAAGGGAGGCAGACAGGAAAGGCTCCCCCCACCAGCACGTGGTACCAAGACTGAACATCCAAGAAAAGGGCAGAGGGAAAGCCCTGCACCTTTCAACCTGGGTTTGCAGCCGCTGGAGGGCGCTTTGGGCTGCACTCTGCCTTCCTATGCTCATTCACCCCTTCGTTCAATCATACATAAGGAAGGTTGTTTGCATGTGCAAGGGAGTCTCCTAGTGCTGGGGATAAGGAACAGGACATGCACCCAATCCTTGTGGGAGTTACATGCTAGCAAATGCAATCAACACATGAGTGTGTGTACTATACAGTATACCAAACGGGGGAAAAATGTATGAAGGATGACCGTGTAACAAGAAATGAGAATTTTAAGATGGCGGCAGTAGAGGGACTCCTTGAAAAGGTGACAGACACGGAGCTAATGCCTTGAGGGGAAAACATTCCAGGCAGAGGGGGAAGCGAGCACATGGACCCTGGAGTGAGAACACACTTGGTGTCTGAGAATGACTACCAGGATCTACAGAGATGGAGAGGAAGCACCCTTGCTCTGTGTCCCCGTGCACCCTCAGACCCCCTCTTGTCCACATAGGCTTGAAGCTGTGGATGCCGACATTTGAGGGTCATTAAATGGGGTTCACTGTGTGGCTGTAGAACCCAGGGGGGGGAGAGAACTTGTGCCCCATCTTCCCGCAAGCTTGGCATTGGGGAAAGGGCCTGTGAGGGCAGCGGTTCCCCTCCTTGCCTTATCCTGCCTACTTGAGCATCACAGTCACGCCAGGCTCTGCTCTGGGCCCTGAAGACATTTAAGTCTCTTCATGTCCCTTTAACAGAAATTACTCTTTGGGGGTCCTGCTGAGGAAGTAGCACCCATGGACTTGTGTTCCCGTAGGAAATGCCCCCCCCCCGCCCCGTACCATTCGCAGGAGTTATGAGCCTTTTCCCAGCGGGATCCATGGCCCCTGTCAGACGGGCTGCCGTTCTGCATGTGGCCTTTAAGGGGTACAGGGACTCCCCAGGACTACCAGGGCCTACTGATCAAACCTGTGCAGCACCAAGAGGACCCAGGGGGAGACCCCACCCGTTCTTGGATTCTTGTCTTTTCTTGGGTCTTGGAATGATCTGGTCGTCTCCCTGGCAGGGAGTTGGGGTGTTGACAACATCAAGGGGTGACAGATGCTGTGTCATTTGAGGAAGCAGATACCTGGGCGGAGGCATGCAAGTCTAGAGAGTGACTGACTCAGTACGGCTGGGGGCTGAGGAAGCCCTGGGTATGAAGAGCGTTTGACTGACTCCACCTGTCCCTTCCTCAGGTGGCCCTGGAGATGCTCTTTACCGGGGAGCCCATTTCTGCCCAGGAGGCCTTGCGCCATGGCCTCATCAGCAAAGTGGTGCCGGAGGAACAGCTGGAGGCAGAGACCATGAGAATAGCAAAGAAGATTGCCTCCTTGAGCCGCTCTGTGGTGGCCTTGGGTAAGGCCACCTTTTACAAACAGCTGCCACAAGACCTTAGGACTGCCTACTTCCTCGCCTCCCAGGCCATGGTAGACAACCTGGCCCTGCAGGATGGGCAGGAAGGAATTGAAGCCTTCATCCAGAAGAGAAAGCCCATCTGGTCACACTGAGCCGGCATGAGGAGCGCTGAGTTCATGGTCAGCCCTAGCTGACCCCCAGCCCTCCCATCTCATCCTCTCAACCCAACCATATACTGCCACCTCTTGGTTGTAAGAGAACATAGCCAGCCTTTCTAACTTGGATGTTGGTTTCTCAGTGTGTAATCTGTATTAAATGCCATGGTTCAGTGGGACATGAATACAGGAGAGGAAATGACTTGCTAGGTCAGTGGCCAGATTAATATGCACTAGGTTGTGTGGGCTGTGACAGAAACCCCAGTACCCGATGGAACCTGAAATGCAGTGTTGCCCATACAGAGGACATCAAGTGACGCGTGAAGGAAGGGTGCCACCCCCATGCTTCTGTACTGTCCTTCAGGCACAGTCTGTTCTGATTGCTCATGGCAAGTTCAACAGTTCAAACCTCCATGAGATCATCTCCCCACTGAAAATCTTCTTGATTCTACCAGGAAATTATCATGCCTGTTGCTTTGGAATAATCTTACGTGATTTGAATAAATTAAATATTTATAGAGCTGGGTCATTTCATTTCTAACCCACCGAAAGCTAAGAAAAGAAAAGAAAGAATATTCTCTTTGTATGTCCACTCTGATGGGCACATAGCAAGGGCCTTGCCCTCCACTCACTACTAAACCAGAGGATAAAAGCAGCCCAGAACAGGGCAAGGACCCAGAGCAGACCCCACCCAATGAGAGTCACTTCCTCAGGACACATTTCAGAACTGTGCTCAGCTTCTGGTAAGAAACCCAGACTAAACTCATGTTTGGACCTAGTCATATTTTTTGGCTTCTGGCCTAATGCAGCCCAAAGAGTGTACAAAATTTCTGTGTCTGTAAACTTGACCATAAATCAATATCCATCTATCCACCTACCTCCCCTCTATCTCTCCCTACCTTCCCCTTCTTTCTTTTGAGTGCTAAAATTTGAACCCAGAGCCTCATGTACACAAGGCAAGTACTCTGACACTGAGCTAGACCCCAGTCCTGATTTTTAGTCAACTTTTGTCATCTAAGTGTAGAATAGAACAAGGCCTAATGTCATACCCCTGTAATCACACCTACTTCGTAACCTGAGGCAGGAAGATCACACGTTCAAGATTGGACTGCATAATTTAGCAAGACTGTTATCTCAAAACAAACAAAAAGGTAAAAGGAAAAGATGTAGCTCGGTGGTGAAAACTTAGTCTAGAGTGTATTAGGTCTGGGGCTTTATCCCTCAGCACTAGAAGAGAGGGATGGTGAGGGAAAGGAGAAAGGAACACAGGAGAGAGACCAACACAGAGACTCATGGTCTAGCCTGTGGTTATTACTCTAGTTGCTGGGGTAAAGGTGGCTTATGGCATGGGCATCCGCTGCTGTTATTGTCACAGGCTTTCTCTTGGGGTGGGACCTTGTTTCCTTCTCTGCACTTTAGATGGCACACATGGTAAGACTGCTTCGTGTGCAGAAACCACCTGAGCCACCATCTCCTGCAGCCCCAGAATATGCCAAGTTCTCACGAGGCCCTCAGCCGGGTCAGAGGAGCAGGCACCACAAACATCGTTATCTCGGGTGAGTCTCTGAGGCCGAGACAAACCGTGGGGCTGGAGTGCGTGAGGATCCCAATGTGTCTGCCTATGACAGCCACAGTTCTCTATACCCTGGCTGCACTGCCCCGTGGGAAATGTTCCAGATCATTAGACCAAAGATCCAGAAAAGAAAATGTCTCGTTCCCAGTGCGCACGCTTGCTCTCTGGGGGAGCTCGGTTGCCTAATGTTAGTCTGAATTCATTACCAGAGGCTGAGCACAGTGTGGAACTGTGTCAGCAGGAAATTGCTCTGATCGTGTGGGAGATGCGCTGTGCCTCACTGTGCTCCTAACTGTCCCCGGGGGTGCTCTGAGCCCAGACTGACCTCAAGGACAAATGGCTGTCCTACTACTCCACAGTACCGTCTTCAAGCAAGAGAGTGGACAGGAGACCCTGGGTCTGTTAGCCAGCAGGACGCAGGCAGGGATTTTACTAGTAGGCAATGGGCAGCTGGCTGACATTCCAAGTTATATTGTAAGAACTCATTCGGGTGGTTAGTCCAAAAGAAATGGACCACTCACTCACTGTCTGTTCATCTTTGGCGCCCACACTGAGAAAATTCCACCCAGGTGGGTGCTGGATCATACTGAAGAGAGATGGAGGGTAGGATACACTGTCTAGGCTCCTGAGAGGCTTGGCATGGAGCCTCTCACACATTTGACAAATGAAAACGAAATGCTCCATTCCATATGAGTGAGCCCTGCGCCCTCAGATCACGAGCTCCCTGGGGCCTCGAGGCTGGCTCCCCAGCCTGGGAGCTGATGTGCAATTGACGACTAGCTATAAATATCAGTCGTCACTGGGGCAGAAAATAATCCAGCAAGAAATGTGCCACCGACATCCCCTGCCCCCCACCCCAGCATCAGATAATCTATCCCAAGGCTAACATCATTCTCGGTTTATTTGTATCTGTTTCCTTTTACCAGGATGTTGAATGAAAACTTCCTGATAACCACACAGGATGACTGTTCCTGAAAAGCCTATTATATTTATCTTCCCCTCAGCACCATTTACCTCTGGGGAGCTGAGCTGAGCCCAGCAGACCACACCCTAGAAGCCAGTGCCTGTCAAGTCAGTAGCAAGGGGCATTCGATTCTGCTAGCCCTGAGTGAGGTATTGCTCAAAGGCTGGCTTGGTCCCTGAGAAATAAAAACAGGCCACATGACAAAAAGCCAGAGATTTGGGGGGAGCCTAAAGCCACCCCAGGCAGCCTTGGAGTTCATTGTTCTCTCTTGTGCTATGTATGAGGCTTAGAGAAGTCAAAGCATGCCCTTGGACCAGCCAGTATGTGGTTTTGAATCTGTATGAATGGAAGGGTTATATTCCCAATTGCTGGACTACATACCTCCCAAAATATCCAAAGACTGGTACTCAGCCTGCAGCTAGATCTGTGATGTGCTCCAAAGAGACCAAAATTAAATGTCAGGGCAAAGGGAACACTGCTCTTCAATGGAGATCTGAGGAGAAGCATCCATTTGGTCACCAAGAACACTGACTAGATGTTGGTCAGTTGTGTGGGCACATGTAAGGGAGGCAGCCTCCATCAATGATGTTTCCCTTCCTATAAATGTGCCACCGCTGCTGGCATGCATGTAAATCCTGCATGCAGGAAACTAAGGCAAGATGATTAAGAATTCCAAGCCAGGTTGGATTCTACCACACAGTAAAGTTTGTGACTGCCTACCCTGGGGTAAGGACTGCAAGTCAAGCCCTCCCAGAAATACCTGCATTTAAAAAGTTGAAGCAGGGTCCAGCAAGATGTCTTAGCAAACAGGGCACTTGCCCTCTAACCTTTCGAGCTAAGTTTGATCCCCAGAATATACATGCTGGAATTTACAGAACAGACTCCCACAAGTTGACCTTTGGCCCCCATAATACTCTATAGCATGTGTGTATGTGTGTGTGTGTGCACACACACAAATAAACAAGTAAACAAACAAGTAAATGTAAAAGTTGAAGCAATGTGGTAATCATGATGAAATCATGGGCCATTTCGACTGGTCTGGAAGGAGACCCAAAGAAGCCCTCTTAAAATCCTCATGGATGCTAAGACCACTAAGCATCAGATTATACTCACTGCCATACTTTATATTTATATTTAGAAGAAAGTATAGGCTTAGATTTTTTAAAACCTACTTTTAATAAGGGTTCCCAAATGTGTTGATAGCCCCCACCCCTTCTAGCCTAGAGAGCACAGGGCAAGCAGCTTGCTGCTCGAACACAGCTCAATGGAAATCTGGAGTAGAAGATTGCACATGCCATTGGTTGGAGTTTCACCAAATTATAAATTTAAAACGAAGTTCTACAAACCACCAAAAACCAAAAAGGTTAGAGTTTCTGTACTTTGAGCCCATTTCTCAATTAGGAATCTTAAATGACTTCCCGCTGCTTAGCAGGAATAGTTTAAACTCCATAGCTTTTTACCCTGGGAATCTGACTCTGACCTAACACACACACGCACATGCACGCACACACACATTCACACACACACACACACACACACACACACACACACACATTCACATACACACGCACACACACACACATTCACACACACATTCACACACACACACATTCACACACACATTCACACACTCACACACACACTCACACATACATACACACACGCACACACATTCACACACACACACTCACACATACATTCACACACACACACATTCACACACTCACACACACACTCACACACACACTCACACATACATACACACACGCACACACATCTACACACACATATGCACTCACACTCATACTTAAACACACATATACTCACACACACTCATACACTCACAAACACTCACATATTTACAATTCACACACACACACACACACACACACACACACACACACACCATGGCCTCCTTTAGAAGACATCATATACCTAACCCTCCAGTGTTCATACCTCTGTGGCCTTTACCCTTGGTACACATCATCCTGGTCCATGCTCATGCCGACAGCCTCCTTCATGAAACTTGTGGTTCTCTGGATGGAGTTGTCTGGACTCAGCACACAGGTACACCTGCATTCGAGGGCATCTACCTTGGGTTCCTTAGTTATCTGGGGTTTTGTTATCCTGTCCAGAAACATGCAATGGAGAATGCTTTACTATGAATGTACAGAAGACTTGATTCACAAGGACTTCAACAAGGATGTGTCGCCTCATATAAGAAGACACAGAAACACAGGGCAATGAGGTCACACCTAGATTCTACCTCATTCTGTTATGGTCACTGGGGAAGATTTTACATTCAGTTGTCCTCTGTGCAAGATGTTCATAGCCAAAAGTTGAGAGAAATTACATTACCTCTGTGGAGGACAGACCCATGATCCCAAGTTCCTGTAATCATCTCTTGTGCAATGTCCTCCCTGTGCCCTGCTTCTAACTGATAGAATACGGCAAAGGTGACAGGATATATGTGATTTCATGTGTGTCTCACGCTACACAAAACTGTAGCATCCATCTTGCTAGAAAACTCGTCAATGCAGCAAGCTTCCATGTTGCTAATCACCATCTGTAGAGAGCCACATGTGGTCAACACCAAGCAAGAAACAGACCCTCCGCTGGGCAGTGGTGGCGCACGGTGAATCCCAGCACTTGAGAGCCTGAGGCAGGTGGATTTCTGAGTTCAAGGACAGTCTGGTCTACAGAGTGGGTTCCAGGACAGCCAAGGCTACACAGAGAAACCCTGTCTCAAAAACAAAACAAAACAAAAGAAACAGACCCTCAGCTTGGTGTGTTTTTGTTTTGTTTTGGTTTGTTTGAGACAAGATTTCTCTGTCCTGAAACTCACTTTGTAGACCAAGCTGGCCTCGAAGTCAGAGATTCACCAGCCTTGGCCTTGCAAATGCAGAGATCATAGGTGTTCACCACACCCAGCTTAGTTTGCTAGTATTTAAGGAACTAAATGTCACCCATAGTCGCAGGAGATTGGAATAGATCCCTTCCTTTTTCAAACCTCAAATGAGACTACAGCTTCATTTGAGTCTCTCTCTCTCTCTCTCTCTCTCTCTCTCTCTCTCTCTCT
>NC_034605.1:3599844-3618053 GCF_900095145.1 Mus pahari | reverse complement strand
TCTCTCTCTCTCTCTGTGTGTGTGTGTGTGTGTGTATACACACATGTGGGTATGAATGCATGTGTGCATGATCTACATGTGGATGTCAGAGAACAGCTTTAGGATTGGTCTCAGGCACCTTCCACCCTTTTTGTTTGAGACAGGATTTTCTCTGTTGGGGTTATCTTGTATGTTATGTAACCAATGTGCTGTAAAGAATGCTTCCCGTTAATTCCTGTTGGGTCAATAAATGGCTGGGGCTTATGTCTGGGTAGAGAGAATAGGAAGGCAGAACATAAAATCGGAGCAGAAGCATCCCAGGAGACATCAGATTGGCAAGTGACTGACGTTCATGTGGATTTTAACAGGTGAAAGGATTAGAATAGCTCAGAACCTGCCCGGCGTGGCACCTACAGCTTACTAATAAACTGTAGTGTCCCTGTGTTGTTTGCTCGAGAACTACACAGGCAAAAGTGGGGTAGAAATCTCCAATAGGTATTTAGGGATAAAAAGGGATGTAGCGACTCCTCAGGAAAGTAATTTATTTCAATATGTCTCACTGGCCTGGACCATTGCTAGCTGACCCTCAAACTTCCGAGATCTCTTCTGAGTCCTCTCTTAGCTGCCGGAACTGCAGATGTGTCACACCGTGCTCACCGTGTTTGTTAGTTAGTTTGTTTGTTTTAATGTAGCATCGGGGCATGTGAACTCAGGTCCTCACATTTCTTTTGTTTGGTTGATTTTGGTTCTTATTTTTTGAGACAAGAGTCTCTCTATATTTTCCTGCCGTCCTGGAATTCACTATGAAGAAAGCCTAGCCTTGAACTTGCAGAGCTCCTCCTGCCTCTGCTTCCCAGGTCCTATTGAGGTGTATGTTGCTATGCGTGGCGGTCTTCACACTTGTACAACCTGGCTTTGCCAAAGGAGCTATCTCCCAGTCTCTCAGCACATACATCTTTATGAGACAAGGGGAGGACAGAGGGCGTTTTGGGTCGAGGCTTATAGGAATGCAAGAAGAAATCTTACCTATCTTGACCTTCTGCCACCAACCACCTGTCTTCTTAAATCTCTCTGAAGAATGTCACTAGGAACTTGTGTGGAGACTAAAATACATGTCAGTTCTGCTTTGCCAAAACAAGGCCAAACTCCCTAAGTGTGATTCCAAGTAGAATGGCGCCACTCACACATGTCAACTTAAATTTAAAGAGAAATACCAATGGGCTTCCCTGACATGAAACAGAAAAAAAGCAATTTAATCCATGCATCACTCTCTAAAACTGATTTAGAACACAGGAGCTGAATGTTGCAGAAAACCCGTCTGTGTTACATTGTTTATGAAACAAAACTATATGTTGCCAACATCTAGAACATAGCAAGTGACTCTGAAGATCTGGTCTTTGCTGGGCATCATCTAAGCGCTAAGCGCAAGAACTGAAACATGGTAACAATTCAGTGTGCAGCTGGAATGGGCCGACATTCCATCCAAAAGACATAGTACAGGCAGCCCGGACTGTCTGCCAGCTTTTTATGAGTCTTCATCTGGGACATAAGAAAATAAACTTTGAGGGCTGAGGAGATGGCTGGGTTGGCAAAGTTCTTGCAATAATGCTCTGCATTTGATCCCCTGTACCAAAAAAAAAAAAAAGCCGGGCATGGCGGAACATGTTTGTAATCCTAGTGTTTAGGCTTGGAAGGCTGAGACAAGTAGATCTTTAGAGCTTGCTGGTTAGCTACTCTTGCCAAATTGGCAAGTCCTGCATCCTAGTGAGACACTCTACCTCAAAGGACAAGGTGACTAACTCTTAAGGACAACACCTAAGGTTGTCCTCTTGTTTCCATGTATGTGTGCTCATTGTGCCACGAGCTTGTGTGCTCATGCGTGTGTGTGTGTGCGCGCATACACACACAGAGGAAAAAAATGCACCTTTAAGCCTCAAATGATAAAAGAAAAATCTTTACAAGATGAAAATTTGACATTTTCTTAAATATTCACAAATAAAAATCAGTTTCAATAATAGAGTTTAAGATGTCAATATATTTGATTGCCAAGAAATCGTGACATTATTTGAAAATCAAACTGTTCAGTGCTTTCTTAAAGTGTAAGTTTTTGGAAATGTCAGGTGATACAGACTAAAGTGGTGTTTTGCTGAGGCAAGACCAATGCAGGGGTGGGGGACACATATGATGTTTGGAACAAGTATAAATAGGACTCAAGGGACCGTGGCTAAATGCTTACATAGCTAGCTTTGCAATGCTTTGTCTTTGTCTTTGCTGGTCTTTCCTTCATTGAGAGAGGTACAGCAGAGAACTCCTGGTGTCCTGGCCGGCTGGTCCTTGTTGCTTGCTTCCGCTGACTCATGCCGATTCAGCGGAGTCCTGGCTGTTTCTGCTGGATCATGCCACTGCTGCTGATTCGTGTTTGCTATCCTGACACAACTGAACTGCACTGCTGGTATCCAGACAAATGGAAGTTGAAATTGCCCTATAAAATTACTTCTAAACAGGTCCACATCCCCTTGTACTATTTACTATCTTTTCCCCCTACTTTTGGACTTTTAGGACAAGGGATCTACCTTAATGTGAAACTTACACCATGCACCTGGACACAAGCAAGCCATCAGAACAAAACAGACAACAGGTAACTAAAATTTTCAAAAAGTTCCTCTTAGTAATATCTTATGCAGCTTTCAGTCATCCTCAGAGGTGTTTGTCACAGGGTCTGTCGGTGCTAAAAATTTGTCTGAATGCACCTTCCATGCCAGATGTTTGGTCAACAGCTGACAAAGAATTCTGTCTCTGAGAGAAGGGATGCTTTTTCCCAACACAGCAGAAAGAAGGTTTGTGGCTTCATAATTTATAAATAAGAAGGAAGTATAATCAGGCATGGTACACACATCTGGAATCCTAGCCCTTGAGAAGCTGAGGCAAGAAGGTCATAAGTTCAAGACCAACTTGGGCTGAATAACAGGCTCAAGCCCACCCTGGTGTACACTGGGAGACCTTGCCTCAAAGATCCAGGGGCTGAAAGTGGGTGGAGCGTGAGCAGAGCCACCAGAGTGCAACCCTTCACAAAGAACATTTTTAGCAACTCCTGTTTACATCACTTTTCTTGCTGCTGTGAGAAAATATCTAAAAAGAAACAACTTTTAAAACAAGGGCCTTTTTGGCTGTACAATTCAAAGGGACACACTCCACTATAGCAGAGAACAAATGACAGCAGGACCCTGAGGTAATCAGTCCCAGGAAGTAGGACTAACTGAAAAAACAAAAACAAAAACAAAACAAAACAACAACAACAAAAACAGGCTTACCCAAGTGACCCGCCTCCTCCATCAAGGCTCCTCCTCATAAAGATTTCACAGCTTCCCAGACAGAGCCACCATCTGGGAACCAAGTGTCCAAACACATGAGCCTATGGGGCCATTTCACATTGAAATCATGACTCCCCCCAAGAGAAATCTCATGCCTGCCCACAGTCACTGTCCAGATCATCAGCCATCCATCCCTGAACCTAGCGAGGAGACATGTTTCTGTGACAATGACTGGCCCAATCCTATCCTCCTACTCTGAGCCATGAAGCAATGGGGCTAGCTATAAAGTGAGCCTTGTGGGCAATGAGAATGGAAAAACATGGAAGAATCCATTCAGCTCATTACTGAGCAAGGTACAGTATCCCTATAAAGCTTTCAAACTGGGCTATCACACAGGAACCCTCTGTGACTAACATAGAGATCTAGCCTCAGTCGGCACCCAATACAGGATCCTCTGACCAGGGGCTGGAGTGGCCTCCTTGCTAATAATCCCCCCTCAAAAATAAATACATGAAAATCACCCAGGGAAGCCACCATTAATGTTTCAGGCTTTCTGGGGGCAGGTTCAGTGGCACTGAGGAGGCAGTGCAGGTGTGCTGTCCCCAGCTGCCTCCAGAGTCCCCCTTGAGAAGGAATTCATGAGCTACTACATTTCCACTCCCTTCCTTGGCATTTATTGGCTTTTTGATGAATGTTAGAGCAATTTTTCTGTCAACAGCTCCTCATTAGGGGCCTGGCGATGTTCGCTCCGACCATTATTTTGCTCAATATCAGGCCTGGTCACTGCGAGGAGAAGAGGTCCCACTTAGAAGCCATCCATCTTCGGGGCAGCAGAGGCTCCAATAATCCACTTCCCACCCCTGCTGTGGCAGCTGCCCTGGGGCATACACAAAGAATTGAGACAAACAGCCAGGCTGCCACGAATCACAGGAATCACAAGGCACATCCTACTGCACCGAGCCTTCCTTCTTTAAAGGCTGATTTCAGCTCTGTTTCTGTTTCTTTTTAAAATAAATTATGGGGAACTTGATGGTGAAATAATTCCTCTGGAGGGATGATGTGATATTATAGGAGGTGGGAAATCTGCGTTAGGGAAGTCTAAAGGACTATCAAACCCTGGGAGAGAGTGCCCGGTGACCTTAATGAGCTATTCACTTCAGCCTCAACCGCACACTGCCTTGCAATCACTGTGGCATGGAAAAGCACTCAGATGCCTTCCTGGTACTTCTGCCATTCTAAAGCATCAGTATCTGCTTGCCTCCTCCACCACCCCTGCCAGCAGGCACGGGAATCTAATCTGGACTAGCACATCTCAAAAATGTTTTCTGTGAACAAGTCCAAACACATAGAAAAACTGAGAGAGATTGTAAAAACAAAGCAAAACAAAAAGACACAGATTCGTGACCACAGTTTAGCAATAATCATATTACAGTTTAGCAATAATCGTATTTATGGCGCTTTTCCTTTTCCTTCTACTCACTCCTCCCACACCCAAGACCTTCGTAAAGCAAGCCCAGGCCACACTTTAATTCTTTATTAGAGGTTACTAATGTCTGACCACCCCTCAAGCACAGTTTATCTCTAGATGCCCCTCTGAAAGCACAGTCTCCTCAAAGGGGCAATCTGGCCAAGGATCTTGGAATACCTTCTCTTCAGGGAACCAGCCAGGGCGCCAAGAGACGAGCTTCCTTACTAGGGAACTTGTTAGAGTAACAGAAGGTCTTGCTGGAAGAACTCCCCATGTCGGGGTAACTGCAGTTTCAATGCAGCATTTGTCATGGCCCCGAAGTCTAGGAGGTACCACAAGCATATAGCAGCCGAAGGCCAGGACGATAAGACATCTCATAAAGCCTGAGGCCAAAGAGGAAGCTTACATACCACACAGGACTCATTCAGACAGGTGCAATGGTCTAAATCCAAAAGGAACTCCACTTAGAAAGTGTAATTTATAATATGTTTGCATGGCTTTGCTACACACAGAGTGTGCTGCAAAGGTAACTGTGTAAGTTGAGAAGTCATTCGTTTCATTGTTATTGTTTAGAACTTTACTAAGAGTCATTCACCATCTGCTTCCCACACAGCATTCAGGTCTCTGCTCCTCTGAGCAGACGGCCTTCATCATCTCCAGTTTACAGAGATTCTATGTGGAGCTGGGAGCACCTGAGGTTCCCATTGGTCTTCACAGTGGATGTGAAGTCATTTCCACATAGAAACCTGTCGTTCTGTTTTACATCTCAGGCATTACACAGCACCGCACGGTACAGAGTCCCGGGCTCTCTTGTATAAATTATCTCACAAACACCAAGGATTGTTTATCTGCTTGCTACCTCACATTGCCTTACCATTTTAACCCAAGCTTATTTTTTACATTAATTTATTTATTCTACGTCCTGACTACAGTTTCCCTTCCATCTTCTCTTCCCAGTCCTTCTCCATTCCCCCCTCCCCTCCTCCTCCATTTCTCTTCAGAAAAGGGGAGGCCTCCCATGGATATCAACCAGCATATCAAGCTGCAGTAAGACTAGGCACATCTTCCCCTATTGAGGCTAGACAGGGTAACCCAGTAGGGGAAAGGGTCCCAGAGTCAGGCAACAGAGTCAGAGACAGCCCCTGCTCCCACTGAGGAGTCCCACATGAGGACCAAGCTGCACCACTGTGACATATGTGCAGAGGGCCTAGGTCAGTCCCATGCATGCTCTCTGCTTGGTGGTTCAGTCTCCATGAGCCCCTTTGGGCCCAAGTTAGTTGATTCTGTAGGTTTCCTTCTTGTGTCCTCTGGCTCCTTCAATTATTTCTTCCCCTCTTCCTGAAGACTCTCCAAGTTCCACCTAATGGTTGGCTCTGGGTCTCTTCATCTGTTTCCATCAATTACTAGATTTGATGACATTAACCCACACTTTGAAAGGCCACTCCTCTCAGTTTCAGAGACATCGAAATGTGGGAATTGGGAGACTAACTTTAGGGTAAGAGAGAAGTTACAGGAAGTGTGTGTGTGTAGACAGCCAGGAAGAAGAAAACCCAAGCAGCAGATGGGAAACACACATCTAATATGGTGCACTCCCCAGACCCTAATAAAATACGGTAACACTCTACGGTGAGCAGTTTGAGAAAACACACTTGAGGGACTCTAAATAGCGCATGGGGAAAAGACACATGGTAGATGCTCTTATCTGAATTCCCAACACATGGCTGAGTCAGATCATTCCATGGTGACCATGGTGACAGGCAAAGGCTTAACCACAAGGAGTCAATCACAGAGGCCCTCACAGCTGAGCAGAATTTTACATTAAAAGAAAGCAATTTGGAAAAAACAAAAACAAAAAACAAACCAAAAAAAAAAAAACTATACAGTAGAAAAAAAATAGTGGCCAGAGAGATGCTTCAGCCGGTAAAAGTGCCTGCGTGGTGACCTGCCCCAGAACCTGTGTGAAAAAGGCAGATGGAGTGAGCTGCCTCTGTAATCCCAACACTCATGAAGGAGATGGGAGGCAGAGACGGGAGAATTACCCAGTGCTCAAAGACCTGGTTGCCTGGCATGCACAGCACAGCAGACACAAGAGAGACCTTCTCAACAGGGAAGAGGAGAACTGACTCCTAAGAGCGGTCCTCCGACCTCCACACGCTCAGTGGCACACGCCTGCACTCACTCCTATATACATATCCCACACAATACTAATAAATAAGTGTAATCATAAAACCAATAACCAGCCGCTGGAGGAATGGCTCAGCACTTAAGAGCATGGCTGCTCTTCCAGGGGGCACAGATTTCCAGCACCTGTGGGGCATTGAGCTATGCACAGACAGCCTGGTTTCCAGTTGAGGCTAGATGTTGAACCCCGGGACCCAGTGGTGATAATTCACCTACATGGAATGGAAGGAGTTCTCTCATGTCTCCTGGAACCCTGGCTCCTGTGGAAGTTACAGCCCCCACAGCCCCCACAAGAGAAGGATGGCTAGAAGTCATGTAGCCAATGTCCCAAGCTTCTGACCTTCAGGCTAAACTCCTCCCTAATTACCTAGCAACAGTAAAGATAACAGCTCACCATAAGAAGGTCGGTTTGGCCCCACCTCGCTCTCTTACTCCTCTTATTCCCCTTACACTCCTCTCTCCTTTCCTCTCTCCTCTCTCTCCCTCTTACTCTCTAGCCTTTCTTCTCTCTCACTCCTTTTCCCCTTCTCTCCTCTTGGCCATGGCCGGTCTCTCTCTCTCTCTCTCTCTCTCTCTCTCTCTCTCTCTCTCCCTTCTCTCTTCCCCCCTGCCTTTCTACAATAAAGCTCTAAAACTGTAGACTGTCTCTGTTCATCAAGGCCCGCTGTGCTTATTTTCGCCTTCGTGGGAACCTCTCTCCCTCTGCCCTCTCTCCCATAACCCCAGGGCTACAGGGTGTCTCCCTGGGGCCTCGGCCGGGGGCTGCCCCTTGTCCACCCCTGTTAAGTGGGGTCAGTGGCTTAGATGCCCACCTGGGGCTGAATGGAAAGCATCCGGCAGCCCTCCCACATCTGCCTGCCCAAAGCATAGGAGGAACTCTGGCCGGTCGTGGGCTATCCTCCCTTCCCCCCATTCCCCTGCACCCCTCTTAGTTCCCAAAGCACCCATAAGGCAGCTGATAATCGTCTGTACCTCAAGTCCCCGGGGATCAGATGCTTCTTCCTGGCATCAAGGGCACTGTATGCATAGGGCGCACAAACATACTGATAGGCAAAACACATAGAATAAAAATACAGAGATATTTTTAAAATGTAATAATCGCCATCATGATTCTCTGAGGGGAAAAAAAACTGTATTCACAAAAGTAGAACAAGTTGTTATACATATATGTGTGCACACACATGTATATGCATATAAGATATGATTGTTTGACTTAACAATTTTCAGACTTTATAATGGTGTGATACCAATACACGTTCAGCAGAAATGGCTTAATCTCTCCCAGGATTAGTGATATACAGTAAGATCCTGCCATGGCGCCCTGAATGGCAACAGTAAGACAGTTCCCAGTGGACCTTGTTAATTGACAATGACGCATTGGCTGAGCTATGATGTTTGGTAGGCAAAGTAGATTAGAAATACTTTTAACTCAGGATATTTTCAATTTTTGGTGGGTTCATTGATACATAACCCCATAATATACTAAGGAACATCTAAATGTATATGTGTTCATGTGTGTGCAGATATATATGTACTTGTGTGCATGATGGACACATATGCACGTTCACATGTAGATACCCGAAGACAATCTAAAGTGTCGTTCAGGAACATTGCCAGCCTTATTTTGAGAACTAGTCTCTCACTGGTTTGGAACTCACCACCACATGAGCTGGAGTGGCTGGCCAGAGAGCCCTGAGGAATCATCACCTGATTACACCTATGTGCTTCCACAGCTGTGGTGGCTACTCATGGTTATAAACTTGACTGCATCTGGAATTAATTAAAACCCAAGTGGCTGGGCACACCTGTGAGGGTTTTTTTCTTAATTAAATAATTTGATGTGGGAAGATACACTATTAATCTAGACCATTTACAGTGAGAAGATACATTTTTAATCTGGATTTTTTTTTTTTTTTGAGGTGGGAAGATCCACCTTTCATCTGGGCCACACCCTCTGCTGGCAGCCTATAGAAAGGACATGGAAGAAGGAAGCTTGCTCTCTTCACCTGCTTGCCCTCACTCTCACTGGCAAATCCATCCCTTTGCTGGCATTAGAGCTTACTTCTTCAGAATCTGGCATCTACTGAAGACCTGCTGAGACATCCAGCCTTGTGGTCTGAACTACTGGGCTCCTGAGCTTCCATTGGCAGACCGCCATTGTTGGACTAGCTGGACCACAGCCTATAAGCCACTCTAATAAATCCATTTTAGATAGATAGATAGATAGATAGATAGATAGATAGATAGATAGATAGATAGATAGATAGGTAGATAGATAGAAGGTAGGTACGTACATAGATAATAGATAGATAGATAGATAGATAGATAGATAGATAGATAGATAGATAGATGGATTCTATTTTATGTTTTATTCCTTTAGATTCTCTAAATCAACATCAACTTTTAAAATGTGGTTCTGGGGATCAACTCAGGTCTCTTTGTTTACAAGGTGTTGGTTTAAATAGGTCTGGCCCCCACACATTCACATTTGAATGTTGGCCTTTTGGAAGTGGCACTATTAGGAGATGTGGCCTTCTTGGAGTAGGTGTGGCCTTGTTTGTAAATATGTCACTGTGGAAGCAGACTTTGAGGTCTTATATATGCTCATGCTCTGCCCAGTGTAAGTCAGTCTCTGCCTTGCTGCCTGTAGATCAAGATGTAGAACTCTCAGCTCCTCCAGTACCATGACTGCCTGGATGCTGCCATGTTTCCCACCATGATGACAATGAACTGAACCTCTGAAACTGTAAGTCAACCCCAATTAAATAGTCTTCTTTTTAAGAGTTTCCTTTTGTCACACCCACTCCAGCGAAGATTGCATGACAGACCCGAAAGCTTAGACGCAGTCCCTTGGCAAAAAATTTCATGGAAACTTAGTCTCCTGGAGCTTTGGCATCCCATAGCACGAATGCTCCAAACTTATCCTGTGTTAGTCAGTGAACGGATTTGTGTGTTTTCCTTCAATATTGTTTTATTATAAGTGCCTCTAAGGAATGATTTTTAACATATAGCCAAGTTAGATTAGCCTCCACCAGTGTTCCAATATCCTAGGAACCAACCTAGGATATCATTGAGCCAACCTTGGGCTTTGATTTTTGTAAGACTGCTACTCACTCAGATGAAAAGCCTCCAGTGTTGACAGAGAGACAGTGAAAGAAATCAGGCATTACAATTTACTGGAATAGATCTCGAAATCTTAGGGCTAGTCTACAAAGTATACAAACAACAGCCAAGTCACTCCCATACACCGGAATTTACAGTGGCCTAAGGGGAAGGTGGATTATACAGTAGACTAGAATTGGAACTATGGCAAGGGCATGAAGCCCTTGCTGCTGGCTTCTAAGAATAAGCTGACCTTAGGTGGGGCTGCTTTTGATCCCAGTTGTAAACACTGATTTTTGTCCCCGTTGTAAACACTGCCTGGTTCCTGATTACTTTTATGTATGCATGCCTCTGTTTTATGTAAAGAGTCATTTTGCATCGGGTAACTTCATTGTACCTTAGATGACCTTAATGTATCACTTAACTTCCTTGTCTCCTTCTGTAACGTAAGTCTGATGCTCGCTTTGAGAAATTATATTCAGATACAGCACTCTCTGTGTCAGTGTCTGTTTGTCACTTTTCGCCAACTCCTTGTCCACCTGATTATAGACCAACTGAGTCCAGTCCGCAGCAGCCTTTGTCATGGTGTCTCTTCACAGCAATGAAAATCCTAACTACAACACAAGGTAAGCACTTTACTGACTGAGTCTATGTTTTATGTATCTATCATATATGATTTTATATGTCCATGAAAGAAACATTCAAGAATCTAAAAGACCTTTAAAAACATAAATTCAATAGTTGTCATATTAAACGGTGTGGGGGGGAACCTCTTAAAAACAGCTGAAACACAAACACCGGGGAAGGAGCTGGGATGTTTGAAAGGACCAGCTCAGAAGCAACAGTTAATAGAAACTCCCAAAATTAAGAAGCGAGCAAAGGGAGAGAGAAGCCCTTAAGTAAACAATCCAAGCAACACCCCCAGAACTAAAAACCAGTTTCCTCATTAAAAGGGCATGTCTGCCCAGACCGTGGGTAAAGATTGACCTACATCAAGGCTGAATCGTTGATAAATCTCAGGACGTGAACAGAGAAAGATGCTTGAAGAGGATGGGGGGAGTGTACGGATTACAATGTACATTATATTGGTAAATCCTCTTCTGTTTGAGCTCACTGGGGATGCTGGTTCTGGAAGGGAGGTTGTTCGCCTACCCCATGCCCCAGGCAATTTCAGACTCAGACTTGTTTGTCTTGAAAAGTCTTCCAAGGCCCTTTTTCTTGGGACACGTGTCCCACCCCAACCCTGTGATCAGGAAGGAAGAGACTAGCAAAAAAGCTCAAGAGTAATAAGACTGCATTCTTGAAAAAAAAGCTAGAAACTATCTCCACCAGAGAGAAGCTCCTGTTGTTTATCTCAAGCAATAAAAGTGCCTGCAGGGGAAACCAGAAGCCCCCAGTCTGGCCTGGTGATCGCCCTGGGGAAGCCCATTCATGGAGATAAAGCACAGTTGGGAACTCCAGCTCTCCCCGAGGTGTTCTGCTGGATGTTTGTAACCCATCCCCCATTCTCCATCCCCCATCCCCAGCCTAGTTCAATGGTGTCACTTTTCTGCTGTAGTCTTTTACATGTGAGCTTCATCCACGGGCTCTGCTTGCCTGGGACTCTATTGGGAATCCCAGATGATTGCCTCAATAGGGCTTCCCCAGTCAGTTTCTGTGGATGGTTGTTTTGTTTGTTTTTGTTTGTTATTGTTGTTGTTGTTGTCTTTCTGTGTAACAGCCCTGGCTGTTCTGGAACTCACTCTGTAGACTAGGCTGGACTTGAACTCACAGAGATCCTTTGCCTCTGCATACTGAGTGTGGGGATTAAAGAAAGGCATGTGCCATCACACCCAGCCTTCTGCTACATGTTCTGAGGATCAGATGCATGATGTTTTGCTATCTATCTATCTATCTATCTATCTATCTATCTATCTATCTATCTATCATTGCTATTTATTCTTTACTTTGATTTACTGTAAACTTAATAAACCCAGTCACTTAAGGCTGGAAGTACGGCTGTCATATATCATTCTTCAGACTGTATGGAATGAAGATAAAAACCCTTCACTTCAAATGTTTAAGGATAAAGCTTTAGACTCTACAACAATGCCAGAATTAAGGAAAAAAAAAAACAGAGCAAATCCCTCCAAACATCAAAGAAACATGATTGCCAACCTTTTCCTAAAGTGTGACAATAAAACAAGACTTTCTCCCAGGCATACACGTCATAAAGACAGTGATCTCCTCCATCTATCTTTTTCCAGGAAGGATGGGGGAAATGTCCCTCTCAACAGAGGAAACACAAAAGAAGCAGGGGTACAAAGCTAGGGTTTCAACCCAGCGGGGAGGGAAAGGGAATCAGGCCGTGATGCTGGGGATGAAGTAGGAAGGTAACTGTCGCAGGCAAGCCGCCTGTCGACCAGCCTCAGGGAGCTCAATGCATAAACCAAGGAAGGAGATACACAAAGCAGACATCAGACAACCCCATGGCCCCTCTCTATCCAGCCACCTCTCTGCCCAGGCCACCTTGGACTCACTTCTGTAGAAGCCAACTCAGGGGTTTCCAAATCACATATCACAGAAGATCAAGGAGCTGACAGCCATCTTTGTTTTAAGCCTTGACCTCTAGGGGATGGAGGTAGGCTCCTTGGATAGCTCCATCAGGATGGAGGCCTGGCTACCTTCCACAGTGGAATCCAATAGCTCACCCTTGGTTTATACCTTCCCCCCTCCTGTGAGACCTTATCCTCCTGTCCCAGGGGTTCGCCTTACAGAATAAATCACCTGCCTACATGGAAACCTGGGTCTTGAGTTCTGATTTCAGGACAAACATGGGCTAAGACACCAACAGAAAAGGTAACAAGATGTCCAACAGTTACGTGAGCGGGAGGTGCAGACGGAGCCAGAGCGGGAGGCTGGAGTATCATCAGCCCCGCAGCAGGAGGAAGCGTCTCCCAGAGATCAACTGAAACGCAAAGACGTTCGAACTGACCTTGAAGAGGGCTGTCTGGGAGGCTGGAAAAGAGGAACCGGAGGAGAGCATGTTTTTGTTTTTGTTTTCCTCACTTTAGAAGTTTATTAGAAAGTCTTGAGGGGGGGGTTCTGAAGAAGGCTGATGACTTGAATCTCATTATCAGGGGCTTTTCTTGATTTCTGCGTTTGCTTAGATGTTCAGATACAGTGAATATAAGACTTAAATGTTATTTACAGTATAAGTAAAAGCATTCTTGAAAACCTATACACACGACAAGTACGAGAACATGTTTCTTTAAGTCAAACCAAATGGCAACAACTCTGTAGGAAATAGACCAGAGACTCAAATCAGCACTCTCAAAAATGGCCATATCCACAGATCATAAGGTCAAGAAGAAAAATTACAAAATAAGAAGAGCCTGCCCATGGGCTGTAGCCTTGGGTGGAAGAGAAGAGGAAGAAGGAGAAAGTGAGCTGAATGCCAGCATTTGTGGTCTGCTGAGAAGCAAGTGAGGTGCCACAGGCTCCTGGCCACCATAGGGCCGCTGTAATAAAACTACCTCTGTGCCTTCCACCCAAGCCCATTAGAACACAGATGTTACTGTCCCACGGCCCTGGTGCTGGACACAGGCATGCACCTGCTGGTGTTTGATGTCAGTATCATTCTCCCACCCTTCCTAATGGAGGGACTTACTGTATCCCAGGATGTTGGGAAATGTAACTTTTTTTAGAGGAAAGTTACGAGATGTCCTTGAGCATCAGAGAGGACCTTGCCCTTCTGAACAGGGTTGGTACTGTTAGACTATGGGGATGTTTGAAATTGGGCTAAACCCATTTTGCACTGTGAAGTGTCTAGAAATGTATGGAAGACAGAAATGAAACAATATGGATTAAAGTGATGCATTTGGATGTCAAGTTGATAGGGGAAGACTTGAAGTAGTTACTCTTGTCAAGTTGGCTGGATTTATAATCAATCACCTAGAAGATTCAGTGTGTCTGGGAAGCCTTTTTTTTTTCCTTTTGTTTTATTTTTTGGTTCTTTTGTTTGTTTTGTTTTGTCTTTGAGACAGGGTTTCTCTGTGTGATGGCCTTGGCTGTCCTGGAACTTATCTGATAGACCAAGACTGGCCTCGAACTCACCCGGCCTCCGGAGTGCAGGGATTAAAGACGTGGGTTTACTCCTGGCTCCACATTGGTTTTTCAATTAGGTCAATCTCCTGAGCCATTTCTCTAGCCCATTTCCTATCATATTTATATTATCAAAATATGCATGACAGGTTATATTTGGGAATATATAAATATCTGCAAATAGTTATATGCATGCAATAACAACTGATAAAAAGACAGTGGCCACGAAGAAGAGAGAAGGGCATGTGAGAGGGGCTGGAGGGAGGGAAGGGGGGAGTGCTGTAATTAAAATACAATCTCAAAAGTAAACAAAAGAATCATTAAATAAAATTTACCTTGGGATAACAAAAAATACATGTATGTGTGCTCACAGACATGTATGTATGCATATTGATGTGCATGCATGTGTATGTATGTGTGTGTATGTATGCATGTTGGTGTGCATGCATGTGTATGCATGTGTATGCATGTGTATGCATGTTGGTGTGCATGAATGTGTATGCATGTGTGTGTATGCATGGTGGCATGCTTGCATGTATATGCATGTATGTGTATGCATGTATGTGTGTGCATGTTGGTGTTCATGCATGTGTATGCATGTGTGTATGCATGGTGGTGTATATGCATGTGTATGTGTGTGTGTGTGTGTGTGTGTGCATGTTGATGTGCATGCATGTGTATGCATGTCCTGGCTGACTTGGAGCTGGTTAAGTAGGTTAGGCCAGCTGGTTAGCAAGCCCAAGGGATGAGCTTGGCTCTGCCTCCCAGCACGAGGATACAAACATGAACCACTAAGCATAGAATTTTTAATGAGGATTCTGGGACTTGAGTATGCTCACATGACAAGCACTTTATCCACTAAGCCCATCAAAATAAAAATTATTTTTAAGATATCCTACAATCTACTTCTGGGTCTGATCATTAAACTTTGGTATTATTTTGTTCAACAATGCTGCCCTGTCAGAGAAGGGATAGAATATTTAATAGCCATTGAACAACATATAAACCTGTAGTTCTACATTAAAAAGGAAACTGGTCGTTCAAGCACAGAGGAAGCAGAGAATTGGAAATGAAATGTTAGCGGAAGGCCTAACCAAAATGAAGGGTGCATGGAAAAGCTATTTAAAACCCTGTGGTTTTCTAACCCAAGATGAAACTCAGTCAGATGGTATAGTACAACTCAGATCCATAAAAGGAGACAGGAGATAATAAAGGGTAAGGGTGTAAGCAGATATAGATGAACTGGGGAAGAAAGAGGTAGTTGTGGGTTAGACAAAACTAAGGGTTCATGGAAACCTTGGTTTGTGGAAACCAACTAGTTTGTAAGCAAACCCTTGCATGGGTGGACAGCGCTGCTCCCCAAAGACCTGGGTTGTTAAATAAAAATCTCAGCGCCAATCACGGGTTACCTCTCTATGAATATTGGTCAGAGAGGTCCCAAGGGCTCCCAAAATAATATAAGCTATTGCCATTGCTCTCAGTTGCCCTCCATAGCTAGATAATAAGATAAAGATGCCACCCACTTTGAATGAATGCAGGCATACAAAAATGAATCTCAAACTGGCCAGGAAGTCCTGCGTCTGCTGACTAGCTTACAGAATGTCAGAAGTGCTCTACAGGATTCTTGGAGGGAAAGAAAAAAACCAGTGTCTTCCCTGGTACTGGCCCCTGCATGCTATGACATGGGCCTGCTGGCAACATATGGCCATTGGTGTCTTTGTGGTATCATAGCTATAGGGGTGTACAGCTGCTTTCTTATTAAAACTGAGTCTTGCACAACAGTCTTGCCAGCCCTGCAAGCCCGGGGCTGAGGAGATCATAGGCCCGAGGGGGAAGCTATTGTGGCTTGGCTAAGTGTCATATTGTCACACTGACTCCTAAATATCTGCGTTCGTATGCACAGATCCGTGCCGCCCTTAACTGCGGTCAGGGGAGCTTCCTTGGCAGTGAGTGCTGGTTAATGCGGAGGAGACCCATGACTGGTCAAAAAGGCAAGTGTAAATAACTTTAAGTGTCTAGCCCTGGACAGGTTATCAGCATCACACCAGCCAAGGCTCGGGAAACTTCCAAGGAGAGGGGGAGAAAAGTAGGTAAGAGCCTGTGGGTGGAGAGGAGAGAGCTGTGAGCCCTGACTTCTGACACAGCATGCCTGTTGCATGCATCAGCTCACGGGAACGGTGGTTACGTAGAACTCTTGGCAGGTGACGGCTAATGAGAGGAAGTCACTGTCCTTGGGGGTGCATGGTCACTGGTGGATTGCTTATGTCCCCAGGGGATGACCATGCCCATGTGCAGATGGGTAGCAGTAATTGGACTCCTGAAACAAACAAGAAGACATGAAGCTGGCGAGGGGGCGGGGGGGGGGGGCAGATAGATTTACACACTATATAAATGTATGAAAATCTCAAAGAATAAAATTATTTTCTAAAATATTAATTGGCTGTATAAACCAATACACTCCTCACCCTTGGAGGCAATTACATGTTCAAAGGCAAAAGTGAGAGACCCCAGCCTGTGTACACTGAATGGAGCAGTTGCAGGACCTTCCAGCAGAGGGCGATGGTTGTTTACCGCTGGGTTAAATCCTTAAGCAGAACTTGCTTCAGGTTACTGGATGGGAAACTTGGCATTTGTTGTGTGGGCTTTGGTAGTACTGGGGACTGAACCTAGTACCTTACATAAAGTGGGCAAGCACCCTACCCCTGAGCTCTATGCCCATTCGCTTTTTGATCTTGAGAATAAAAACAACCAGTTGAGCATGCTGTACAGTCAAGTCCTTGAGACAGCCACTGCGGCCGCCGTGGCGAAGGAGAACGCGCGTAAACAATTGTCTGTTGAGTTTGGTTTCAGGGACAGAACCAACGCCTCTGTAGCCTGCTGTCAATAAATCACCGTGGTCTTCACCCTGGGGTGAGCGCTGCAGAATTCCAGAGCGGGGCTTCTAACTCTCGGCAACGTGGACCTTTGGGGCAGACAGTCCCTGACTGAAGGTACAGACATGTGCACCGTGGTCTGCAGAATAGTATTTCTTTCTTTTGGGGGGCGGGGAGGGAATGAAAAAATGTATTTAATCTTGTAATTCTCCAGTCATACTCCATCACTGAGGGAAGTCAGGGCAGGAACCTGAAGGCAGGACCTGAAAGAGAAACTGTAGAGAAATACTGCTTTCTTGCTTATTCCTGCCTACATGGTCAGCCTGATTTCTTTTCTTTTCTTTTCTTTTCTTTTCTTTTCTTAACAATTTTTTTATTAGATATTTTCTTCATTCACAATTCAAATGCTATCCCAAAAGTCCCTTAAGCCCTCCCCCCGACCCTGCTCTCCAACCCACCCACTCCCACTTCCTGGTCCTGGTATTCCCCTGTATTGGGGCATAGAATCTTTGCAAGACCAAGGGCCTCTCCCAGAACAGTATTTCTGACCCTGCTCACTGATGCCAGTCACAAAGATGTCTTTCCAGTTCTGACAGTGCTCTCACGTGTGGTTTCACCCTTCCCTGCCACCGAGTATAAACACACACACACACACACACACACACACACACACACACTCAATGAGAAAGCAGTTCTCCATAATAGAGAAAAAGAAGAAGGAAGCTTGCTGGTTCCAAGATTTCCCTTAACAAAACAACGCCAATAACATTCTCTAGGTTTTTTTTTTGCACACAGCACAACGTGCCTCATGTTTCTCTTTGACTATGTGTATGATATCTACAAACATATCATATATGTGTATCATACTTAACATGCTGAGAATATCCTGTACTTATACCTGCCTTATTGTATGTATGTCCCATATATGTAAGTGGGAAGGGAAGATGACCCTGTTATTGGAGAGCTCACCAGAGAGTATCAGCTTTAAGGAAGATCAAAGTATTCTTCCCAAGCCAAAGGCCAGAATAGTGAAGAAGCTGTGGATGTGATACAGAGGTGACAAGATCCTAGAAGGAAAGAGTTTAGACTGTAACTTGTTCTAACCTGCTCGTCACTTGATCTTAGCCAAAAGGCAGAGAAGCGATTAACCTGGTCTCTCTCTCTCTCTCTCTCTCTCTCTCTCTCTCTCTCTCTCTCTCTCTCTCTCTCTCT
>NC_034605.1:3590768-3599778 GCF_900095145.1 Mus pahari | reverse complement strand
TGTGTGTGTGTGTGTGTGTGTGTGTGTGTGTGTGTGTGTGGGTGTGTGTGTGTGTCTGTGGGTGTAGGGGGGGTGACCAGCCTTCTATTGTAATGACCCCTCAAACTACAGCCATCCTTCCTCAAGGAAAGGTATACCATTTGTTCAGGAACTCTACCCAGAGATAGTAAGATCTGAACACCCACACAGCCTCATCAACATATGCCAGGAAAAGTCATGGAGATTAGAGTCCTATAGTTAAAGGAACCAGAGGGACTATGAAACAAGAGATGCAGCCTGAAAGAACAGGACCTCCGGTCCTTATGGAGACTAGGGTCATTACCAGAGAGCAGGCAAGTTGCTGCAGACTCTTGAGTTTGGCCTGAGCAATATGGACCAGCATTGGCTGAGAGTCTTAGTTGGATTGTTACAGCAGGTGAAAGTCGGGGTAGGGTAGAGAGTTTAGGGAGCGTGCTAGAGAAGAAGAAGAGGAGACACACTAGTAAGAGCCAAGAAAGATGAACAACTGAATCCAGTTGTTTTCAAAGCTTTTCAAACAGCCGTATCCTAGTATCAGAGGGATGTATGGAGCTGCAACTTGAAGTCACTTTATTTTCTGTGTGTGAGTCTGTGTGTATATAGGGGTGGGGGGAGTGTGGTATATGTGTACCTGAGGCCAAAGAGGTCCTGTCCTGTCCTTATTCCTCAAAACGAGTTCTCTCAGTGACCCTGAACTTGGGCTGAGTGCAGCAAGCCCCCCCCCCCCGTGGCCTCCTGTCTTGGTGCTTCCCCCACAGTGCTGTGGTTACAGGCACGTGGCCGCACACAGCACTCTGGGAATTTGAACTTAGGTCCCCATACTTGAGCGCTCTCGCCGACTGTGGTCTTCCCAGCCCTGGAAGCCATGTTTAATAGTCAGAAAGAACAGCCTATTAATTTGGGGGGACTGCCATGCTGACTTCATTGGATTGCAGTGTACTGAGAACTAATACTTCCCTACACTCAGAACACTCGCTTCCTTTTGTCTCGATTCGAGAACTATTGCACCATCACCTGATAAAAGTTTCTAGAGGAAGGGCGCTTTGAAAGCTGAAAACCACCTCATGAACCCCTCCTCTCCCCGTTCAAGCCTCTCCAAGAATGGGTTCAAACCCCTGGACTCCTGCTCATCTATGTTGTGGTAGCTCAGGTGCTGGCCTCAGGCTGCTGTGGCGTCTCTCTGACTCTGCCCAGCTCAGAACACGGAATGTCTCGTCACAGACCTGCCGAAGCAGAGTGTATAGATCTGAAGGGACAAAACTTTGCCTTGTTAATGTTTTTCTCTTTTTTCCATTTCCATATACGCATGGTATGCATGATTGCATGTGTACAAGCACCCATGTGGGTACAGGTACACGTGTGTGCATATATATATATATATATATATATATATATATATATATATATATATATGGTAGAGTTTGAAGTAGGGGATCACTCCCCATTGCTCTTCCACCTTATTTACTGACATAACAGAGTCTCCCAATCGAAACCAGAGCCCATTAATTCGACTATGTTCACTAGTCCAGCGGTTCTCAAACTGTGGGTAGAGACCACTTTAGGGGTCATATATCAGATATTTACATTACACTTCATAACAGTAGCAAAATTACAGCTATGAAGTAGCAACATAATTATTTTATGGTTGGGGGGGTCACGACAACACGAGGAACTGTCTTAAAGGGTTGCAGTGGTAGGGGGAGTAAGAACCCTCTGCCCTAGCCCGAAGCTTCTGGGATCCCCTTCTCCATCTTCAGAGGCTTAGACTGTAGGAGGGAGAACATGCTTACCCAGTGCCTTAACCACTGAGCCGTCCTCTCGGTCCCAAGCGCTTGCATTCTTAACGCGTTGCTAAGCCGATGCTTCCTATATGGACGCCGAGGGAACATTACCTATGCATGAGTTCTCAGTTTGCTTTCTGTCTCCTTTCACGGAGTGACCACGTTAGCAGTTTTCCCTCTCCGAGATGAGTTTACACTTAATAACCCTCCTCCACTTTTATGTTTGTTTTGTCTTGTCCTAGGTTGCTTTTAATAAGGGAGTAGTAATCCTAGCCTGCTCCGTTTGTTTGCTTATTTTTAAATAGTGCTTTGATTTCACGGCCTGGCTGTATTTATGTTCTCCTTGGCCTGCTCCCAGAGAATGTCGATGCTGACAGAAAAGGCTGGGCGTCTGCTGCCTTCCTTACTTTACCCTTAGGTTATTTGATCTCCTTGTCTCAGGATGTCCTCTACTCTAGACACCAACAACAGAGAGCTGCAGGGAGATCTCAAGAGTCTAGACTCTTCAGAACTGGACTTTAAGGCTAACAGAAAAACCTTACATGGAAAACACACGGTATGAGGGATTTTTCCCCCAGGGACTCAGGAGATTACAAAGCCCGACTTAAATAGCTATGAAAAACTAGTTATGCCTAAAATCAATGTGGAAGGAAGGGACATGACCTGTCTGCTTAAGTTTCCAGATAGGAAGAGATTTGAAATGAGACTCTTGAAAGGAAAAGAAGTTGCCTGAAGATGAGTTCTATTCTTTCATATCGCACTGAGCACTCCGAATAAAATATACCGACACACCTCATTCATAATGAGGGTACTTTAAACTCTACCCAATTTAAAGGAGGTGCATGCACGTGTTTGCTTGTGTGTGTGTGTGTGTGTGTGGTTGTCAATCAATCTTATACACACAATGTCTGCCTCTCCATCACGTCACCTCTGCCTCCTCTGCTGTGGGTCCCCAGCTTCAACAAAGAACATCTCTTTTATGTTAGAATGTCACGTAGGATTTCACCAGGAATCAGTACATGGCTACTTTAGATTTCTTAAATGTTTTGGATGCTTGCATAATGCTCCCTAAAGCAAAACACCTCTGAAGAGGAGAGAGATCATCAGCTGAAGAATCAGAAAACTCGTGGACGGATGTAGACCGTATTAGCATCCGCTGGCTGCTATGACAAATGACTGCACACCCAGTGACCTGACAGCTGAAATATGTGCTTCCCTTCAGTTCTGGAGGTCAGAGTGTGAAATGGGTTTCACTAAGCTGTGAAGGTGTGGACAGAGCTGCATTCCTTCTGGAAGATGCAAGGAAAATATTTGCGATTCCTTAGCTCATCCTTGACCTGCTTCTAGGCACTGCCAACATTCTTTCACTTAAGAATCAATTGGCACTTGCGTCGTTCTGGCTTCTGTTTCCTGGTCCCATCTTGTTCTCTCCACCCTGACCCTTCTGCCCCCTCTTGATAATAATCTCGGGATTATATTAGACCCGCCTGCATAACCCAGGTACCCTCCCTATCCCAGGAGCCTTCACCCAATCAGGCATAGAAAGTTTCTTCTGCAAAGTAAATTAGCATAAATCCCAGGCTTGGGGACTTAAGGTATGGAGGGGGTGTATATGACTCTATATGGATGTGAGAAAGCTACATCCCTACAGTTCTTAAGGCCTTGCGGTCTCAGCCCTGGGAGACCCAGGGTTCAAGAGGCTCAGACTCAGCAGCCGAGGACTTCCTCTTGAAGTGGCCACTTACCACTACTCTCCCCACACAGACAGAGGATAGCCTCTAGAATCTTTCCCACAGCTTTGCCTAACACTGCAGAAGGAAGGGGCCTGAGCAGCTTTGTAGAGCTCCGGGAAAGGCTTGGGAATAGCATCTTTATCCTTGCTTTTTGGCACACCTGAAGCAAAGCTAGGTAGGCAAAATCAAGTAGTCTTATTTCCAAGAGGCTCTGTGTGCACCCCGAGGCATGATACCAATGCCCATGATTCACGTTGATCAGAAACAGGCCAACAAGAGACTGGGGATGAGAAGAAGGAAGAAAGAAATCTGCTGAGCTGGCGATGTGGTCCGTCTTTCCGAGCCAGCAACTGGGAGGCAGGGTTCATGGCTGGCACTCCACCCTACCCAGCAGGTGAGTTACCTGCATCTACCCTTCAGAACCCACTAAAGCAAAAAGGATTGACTAGCGAGGAAACGCATGCCAGGAATTCCTGCCAGCCACTGGGTTTCACGGGACCTTTCCGCTCTTCCTGCCACACCCAGTGGAGTTCAAGAAGTTAGCCAGCCACAGGAGGAGGAGCCCGGGAGAGGCCCGTGACAGAGACGTGTTTACTACGCTCACAGAAGCAAGCCTCACCCACACCTCCTTAGCTGGAGGGGAAATTGGAGCTGAAGCCCAGAGCCACAGAGAGGCGGGGCAGGTCTCTGGAGAAGACTGGAGAAGGCTGTGGAGAGGGAGTTTAATGATTGGGGACATTCTTCTGGTGAAGATAGTCACCTGGGGAAGGGGTGCCATTCCACTAAGGGCTGTGCTGTGTCAGGAGACACACCTGAATGTTCTGAGCATGTGATCTGCCCACTCAGAAGGGCCTCATGTAGTTTAAAGATCCTCAGTTGATATCTTGACCTTTTTTTTTTTTCTTCCCCATCTTGCACTGGGTTGTAAAGTATGCAGCTGGTTCTTCAGGTAGTCCTTGCACGTGTGTTTGTAGGGCAAAGGATTAAGGAGGTTCGACAGCTGCCAGATTCCTTCATCATATAAAACAGAATTTCTTCTCATCCATTCATACTCCCTTACACACACACACACACACACACACACACACACACACACACACACATACACACACACATACACACACACAGAGACAGAGACACAGAGAAAAAGAGACTCCCCTATACAATGGATCACACTAATCAGATGTCCAATGGTGCATACAGGATAGATCAGACCATGATTTTATAGATCCTGAATGCTACTTGGTTGAATTTTAAAGGAATACTTTGACCCTCAACTGACTGCCGGGGGGTGGAGTAGGGGGGAGGGAGGAATAAAAACCTCAAAATCAATGTGAACATTTGGAATTTAAGTTCTTGAACAACCCCAGAATATTATGTTGGAAGCTGGGCAAAGTGACACATACCTTTGATCCCAGCACTCTGGAGGCAGAGGCAAATGGATCTTTGTGAGTTCTAGGTCAGGCTGTTCAATGTGGAGAATTCCAAGACGGGCAGGGCTACATAATAGAGAGAAAGCTGCTCCAATAAAAAAGAGAATATGGTTTTGAAAAACAAAGAGGAAGAGAAGACATCACAACAATACTGTGATAGCTTGTACATGCTTGGGCTAGGGAGTGACACTATTATAAGCTGTGGTCTTGTTGAAATAGGTGTGTCACTGTAGGTGTGGGTTTTAAGACCCTCATCCTAGTCGTCTGGAAGCCATTATTCTGCTAGCAGCCTTCAGATGGAGGTGTAGAACTCTCAGCTCCTCCTGCACCATGCCTGCCTGGATGCCGCCAGGTTCCTGCTTTGATGATAATGGACTGAACTTAGGAATCTGTAAGCCAGCCTCAATTAAATGTTGTCCTTTATAAGACTTCTCTTGGTCATGGTGTCTGTTCACAGCTGTAAAACCCTAAGACAGCATCCCCTGAGCACTGCTGACAAGACTTGGGAGTTTTGGGGGAAATACGAAGCATGAACACACCCACCTGCCCTTCCGACTGGACCTGGAGTGCTTCTCTGTGGGCTGGGAAAGACAGGAGGTGACTTCTCAGGTGAGTAGCATAAAGCACTTTAAAGAGCTCAGAAGACTTCTTTTCTGCTAGTAATTGTCTGTTAGGAACTTTTACTTCCCTGAAATGGATTCATTTGAGAAGAATAAATGGCTGTTCCTGAAAAACAAGACCTTAGAGTGCTGTTTGTCATCTCATTCTTGGTTAAAGGTGAATGGGGGTGGGTGGTGATATTCAAATCAGGAACCTACGGACACAGGTACTAGGGCTCGGCTCTGTAAGTCTGGAGAGTGTGGCTTCAGCAAGCCATCTCCTGCTTTGGGAAATCAGTTTCCTGTGTGTAAGATGAGAGAGTGAGCATGGGGGGGGGGGGGATCAGGGATCAGTTTTCCTTTTCCGTTTGTTTTTCTCTTTTGAGACAGAGTATTAATAGGCAGCCTTGGCTGGTCCAGAACTCAGAGGGACCCACTCCCCTCTGCCTCCTGAGAGCTGGGATTAAAGACATGTGCCACCATACCCCACCAGATTTATTTATTCTTATGTGTATGGGTGTTTGCCTGCATGTGTGTCTGTGCACCACATGTGTGACTTGAGCTGTAAGAGGCCAGAAGAGGATCCCTGGGGCAGGATTGCAGATACCTGTGAGCCACCTTGTGGGTGTTGAGGATGTTTGAAATCTGATGCTCTGTGGTCCCCTGTTCACCATGTCCTGAAGATATAACATTTGTGTCCCCACATGTTGGATGGTTGGTTCACCCAGAAGTAACACCCCCCCCCAAAAAAACTATTCTTCTTTAGAAGTGTTAAACAGGGTTTCAAAATTATTTAACTTATTTTGGTATCATGTTTTAAAAACCCAAAGGAGGCCGGAAAGACGGCTCAGCAGTTAAGAGTACTGACTGCTCTTCAGAGGACCTGGATTCAACTCCTAGAACCCCCACGGTGGCTCACAACTGCCTGTACCTCCTCTTCCAGGGCCTCCAGTGCTCTCTTCTAGACTCTGTTAGCACAGGTATACAAGTGATATACACTCTGGGAAAACACCCATACACACACACGTTTTAAAAAAATAATAATTTTATAGAAAAAGAAAACCCAAAGAGAGTTATGATACTTTACCTAGGGGAAGAAAGCTACATATTTTGTTCCAACAAAACATCGAATATAATCTCAGCACATTGCCACACCCCTTCAAAGCCTGGGCTAAGGGCTCGTAAGAGTAAACAAACTTTGGACAAACAATGAGACCACAAAGAGCTTCAGTTTCTAGGGTTCATCTCTAATTGTAGGTTTCTCCTCTTCGGGGAACAGAGGGGAAGGTTTGGATTAAAAACCGGACCTAGAAAATGCCATTACAGAAAATGAGCCCTTTTCATCTCTGAGGAAGGCTAAGCAAGTAAACTTATCTCCTTGTAGAAGCTGGGGCCCAAAGGAGGAATGGACAATTATAGGCATTAATATTTATCATAGTCAGAGAGGGGCAGACTGCAGGAAATGATTAGCAAGATCATTATAACCCAGGACAGGAAGCTGAGGCAGGAGGTTTGTCTCATTAGTTAACATGGAGGACATCCACGTCATGCCTCCAAAGGACCTTAATTCCTCATCAGAAAGGCTCCTTGGAGACCATCCCAGGAGGTATCTGCCCTTCTCCCTCTTGGAAAGCAGAGAAGGAATTCAGTTATAAGAACCGAGTGCTGTCTTCCTGGCTCTCGGAGCATTTGCGCTTACTGTTCATTCAGAAATTCAATTAAGCCAGCTTGCAGGGAAGCCGCCAGGGTCTGAGGTCTGAATGCACTTGACAGGTACCTGTGCCGAGAACAGAGGTCACATGGTCAGTGTGGCCCTTGGTGTCTCTTGGACTGTTTCATGACATTGGAAGATAGACGGGTAGGGTGGCCAAGCACCCGGGGCAGGACTGTCATGTCCTCCTCCAGCTGGTATGCGTATGAGCTCAGCACTTACTTAGTGGGAAGTGACGCAAACGGAAGGGTCTACCTTTTTTTTTTAACCTTTGAGATCTTTTTCATTTGAAGGTAATCTTAATGCTATTAAATTCACAAATTTCTATTTTTTTATTTCCCAATTCTAATTATCTAAAACACACATTGCAAACATACAAATATCTATTCTCTCCACATGTCAGTGCCCAGTCATCGTTGTTTTGGAAATGGGGAGATAGATTCCCCTTAAATTGCAAGTCAGTAGGTGTCTCTTTACAGTTAACTTGAGCAAAATTCATACAAAATAGTAACTAACAATGATCTTCTTTACTTGTTAACTGACAAGGAAACACCTTCAAAACTGCATTTTGCTAAAGTTTCTGTACTAAAATGTAGAAAAACTGAACAACACAAATATTGAAAAGTTAAAAATTCCTTAATNTTTTATTCCTGGTACCACTACCACAATTTACAGGGCAATATACCTGATGTAATGAAAAGAAAAAGAAAAAGACAAAGCTACAACAGATAAAAGACCTCAGGNATGTACATCTAATGGGCACTACATTGCATTAATCAATAGCTGCACTTTTTGCAAACTGTGGCAGTGACAGTCCAAACTGTGGCTATGACAGTCCTGAACAAGAAGGGTTTCCTGTTTAAGCTGCAGTAACTTTTCTGACTGTGGATCATCGTTCCTTCTGTGGCAGAGTTTTACAGTTCCTCTAATGCATCTGGGACGACTGTCTCAAAGTAACCTGCAGCTTTCCTGGCAACTCCTCGCTCGCTCTCCTGCTGAGAAGTGTAGCCATTTCTGTTTTATTTTTAAAACTTCTGCTACCATATCCACCACTTCCACCTCCAGATCCATAGCCACCACCATAGGGACTGCCTGAGCTTCTTCCACCAAAACTGCCCCCTTCATGGGTCCATAATTTGACTGTTGCTGTCCACTATAATTTCCAAAGCCATTATAGTTCCCACCACCACCATAGTTACCTCCACCAAAACTTCCTCCTTCATTGTAACCATCATATCCTCCTCTTCCACCACCATATCCACCACCCTGGTTTCCATATCCTGGTCCACCACCTCCATATCCTCCTCTACTACTGTAACCAGGACCACCACCACAGCTGCCACCATCACCTCCAAATCCATTATATCCACCATCACCACCTCCATAACTACCTCTGCTGCTACCACCTCTATCATCATAGCCTCCTCTTCCACCAAAGTGTCCTCCACGATCTCCAAAGTTTCCTCCACCACCTCCAAAGTGTCCTCCACGACCTCCAACGTTTCCTTCACGACCCATAAAGCTGCCAGATCCACCTCCACGACCTTTCTGGGATCCAGCAGTCTGCATCTCCTGTTTAGAAAGAGCCTTTTTCACTTCACAATTATGCCCATTAATAGTGTGGCATTTCTGAACAACAATTTTATCAACTGTGTCATGATCATCAAAAGTTACAAAAGCAAATCCTCTCTTTTTCCCACTCTGCCTGTCTTCCATAACCTCTATGGTTTCAATC
>NC_034605.1:3586792-3590617 GCF_900095145.1 Mus pahari | reverse complement strand
CATCAACCTTGTGTGGCTGAGCACACATTGCAGCATCCACCTCTTCAACACAAGAGTAGGTCACAAAACCAAAGCCTCTGGAACGTTTTGTTTGGGGATCTCTCATTACCNCACAGTCTGTAAGTGTGCCCCATTTCTCAAAATGTTCTCTTAAGCTACCATCTGTGGTTTCAAAGCTCAGACCACCAATGGACAGCTTCCTCGGCTGCTCAGGGCTCAGACACCAATGGACAGCTTCCTCGGCTGCTCGGAGCTCAGACACCAATGGACAGCTTCCTCAGCTGCACTGGTTCCTGTGGATCATGGCCCTCCATTTTGAGACCAAACTTGCCTCTTCCAACTCGAGTTCAATATGGAAGAGTTTACCTTGTGGAAGAAGGGCCCTGGGGAAGAAAGACAAACTGTAGTGAGCCCATGTGTCCCCATGTAGGTTACTAAAGGCAGCAACCTGGAAGTTCAGTGCCAGTGCATCTCTGAGAGTTCGTTGCATCTGCTTTCTGTCCCTTGATAACATAGGTTCCTGATGGAGGGCTCGGGTTCAGCCAGTTGTGGGCAGTGCCTTCTGAAGCCAGAGCCACTGCATGCTGGACATCAGAAGAAAGTTCACTGTGTGTTCATAACCTTTCTTCGTTTGCAGGTGCCGGTTTCTTTTCCGCCAGTTACCGATAGGAAAATCAATACTAAGACAGCTTGGGGTACTCTACACACTGACCAGTTTCTGAAAACTCACATCTAACTACTCACAGAGCTCCACGGGACTCCAACCATACATCACACGTGTCCTAAGCAGATGTCTCTACTCCCTGTCTGAGACTGCTGTCTTCAATCTCCTAAGGAGACAGCCCAGGAGCAGCCATGATTCTCCGTGCCTTACAAGCTACACCTGATCCATAACTGAAAATTCTGGACTAGCTTTCCTTTCACTATCCCACCCGCATACCCTAACCTGGGTCACTTTTTTCTGTCCTGACGTCCTCAAAGCTTCCTTCTGTCCACTTTACTCTCTATGCACAACGATTCTAACACTCCCTGTTTAAGATTCTCCAACATTCCCCATCACCCAGTGCCTGTAATCCTCAGTTCCTGCCGTTCATTGGATGCCCTGTTCTTAGCCACCTCTCTGAAGCCCTTTTCCTTACTTCCTGCTTCGTGGGGGAGGGCCGTTCCTATGTAGCTCAGACTGACATCAAAGTACTCCCTTAGAATCCCTGGTCCTCCTACCTCCACCTTCTGCATTCTGGGTTACTGGTATGTGCCACCAAGCCTACTTTTTCATAATGCTGGCGACTGAGCCCATAGCTTGGTGCAAGCAAGGCAAACAATTCCAAGTGAGCATTTCTAGATGAGCTATATTCTTAGCCCTTCATGCTGTTTATTGAGAACACCAACTTGCTTTCACCACATTGTCTTTGCATAAGTGGGTCCCCGTCCCTGGAGAGCTCTCACAGACCCCCCTCGTATCTGCAAGCCTCCTTCCCTGGTACACTGCTCAAATGCCACCTCATTAGAAAGGCCTTCCCAGTCATGCTGTCTAAAATAATAGATCCTCATGCATGTCTTTCAATCTTTGTACTTTTTCCTCATAACATGAATCCAGTCTTGCTTGACTTTATTTGGAATGACAGTCTTCAAAGTGGCCCTTAAGCTAAGATGAGATCATTAGCTTGGGCCCTAATCTAACAGGACCAGTGTCCTTGTAAGTACAATGGAAAGAAAGGCACACAAAGAGGAGGAAGAAGTTGGATGTGCACAAGCCAAGGAGGAAGTCCTCAGCAGAAACCAACCCCGGTAATAGCTTGATCTTAGATATCCCGCTTCCAGAACTGTAGACAATAAACCTGCTTTTGAAGGCACCTTGTCTGTTTCTGCTTGGTATGGCTGCCCAAGACAATCGATCCGCCTCCCTGCGTCGGAATGTGAGAGTTGGAGCCAACGCAAGTGGCCGACAATTTTACCAGGTAGATAGGTGAGTGATGATGTCGCTCCGTGTTTTAAGTTGTTTTTCTGGATCATTCCTGAGGTTGGCCCGTCTTTTCATTTGCTTGAGTCATTCACATTTAATCTTCTATGAAATGACATAAGCCTGTATATCCATGCTTTTTAAAATTAGCTCCTTGAGAATTTCGATCTTATTCACCCTCCTTTCCCCCAACTCTTCCCAGATCCACCCCACTTTCCTTCCCACGCAACTCTGTGTCCCTTTTCTTCCCATCAAGGTCAGTTCGTGTTGCCCACATATCCTTGGGTCAGTGGTCTTCACTGCGGTGTGGATGATTTATCAAGGGCTGCTGCACTCTTAGAGAAAACCAGCCCTTCCTCCATCAACAGCGAAGAAATGCCCATAGCTCCTGGGCTAGGCTGTGTGCCCAACCCCCTCCTCCATGCTGGGATTTGGTCTGACTTGGGTTAGCAGGCCTTGTGCACGGTGTCACATCGGCAGTGACTCCTAAGGTTCAGCTTTCCTGCTGTGTCCAGAAGACACTGACTCCTCAACAGTCATTGATCACCTCCAGCTCTTCATCCTTTCTGCCTCTTCCTCTGTAACGATCCTTGAGCCTCTGGAGAGGGGGTGCATTTATATCTTCTGCTCAGAGATGAGGGTCCTGCACCCTCTGATTCTCTACTCTTTGGCCAGGTGTGGGTGTCTGTGTTGGTCACAAATGACAGAGCTTCTTGGCGAGTGTTGAGAGATGGTTTGATCCATGGGTCTAATGGCAAGCCATCAGGAGTCCGTCTAACACTGTCATTAGCAGAATAGTACCAGGTTCTCTCCTAGGGCCATAACCTGTCTAAGCTAACAATGGTGTCGGGTATGGGTTTCATAGGTTGTTTCAATTTTTTTTTTTTGCATTATTTTGAGGAATTCTACATATTACCTTACTGGTAGCTATATGTTTTCAAGTTCATAGCTTGTCTTCTTATAACTTTTTTTTTTTTTGAAACAAACAGAAGTTCTTTTGTTTTGGAGGGCTATTTTTAAATTGTGTTTATTTATTGGTATCTTAAAAATACATTTATCCATTTAATTATTTGCTTATTTTATTTTATCTTTTGCGTTAGAAGCATACTACCATCTACACATGGGTGCGAGAGGACAATTTACAAGAGTCGCTTCTTTCCTTCCACTATACGGGTCCTAAGGATTGAGCTCAGGTCATCAGATTTGGCAGCAAGCACCCTTACCCACTGAGCCACTTTACTGGCCCCTGCCTAATGGTTTCTGATGCCAGATCTCACTACATAGCTCAGCTTGGGTTTGAACTCATTGTGTAGCCCAGACTGGCCTCGGACTTGCCATCACTCTATGCTAGGATGACAGATTTACATCAGAACACCTGCCTTGAACAGGAGATTCTAATTCCAAGACAAGCTGGCCGGTCTTTCTCTTTTCAGCATATGCTTTTTAGTCTTAAGAAATATATTTTTGGGGCTGAAGAGATGGCTCAGCGGTTAAGAGCACTGACTGCTCTTCCAGAGGTCCTGAGTTCAATTCCTAGCAACCACACAGTGGCTCACAACCATCTGTAATGGGATCCAATTCTGGAGTGTCTGAAGACAGTGATAGTGTACTCACATATATTAAATAAATAAATAAATAAATACTTTAAAAAATAATTTTCCCCAGTTCTTCCTGAGAGAGAGAGAGAGAGAGAGAGAGAGAGAGAGAGAGAGAGAGAGAGAGAGAAGACAAAAGAAAAGAAAAGAAATTTATTTCTTGCTGGGTGTGGTGGCACACACCTTTGGTCTCAGCACTTTTGAGGCAGAAGCAGACAGATCTATGTGAGTTCGAGGCCAGCCTGGTCTACAGTATAAATTCCAGGACAG
>NC_034605.1:3543787-3585627 GCF_900095145.1 Mus pahari | reverse complement strand
TCTGCCTCCCAAGTGCTGGGATTAAAGGCGTGCGCCACCATGCCTGGCTTCTTTTTTTGTCTTATCCTTTTGAACTGAATTTCCCCTCCATTGCTGATATAATGAAATGTAATTGGTGCCGTACATTCTCTGTCAGGAAAAACTATCTTGTGCAAACTTCCTTGTGCATTCTAATTATCTGTATTTATTCATTTTCTCAGATAATCATTTCACTTATGAGATATTCATATTTTCTATTAGAATATTGGTAAGTATATTTGGATTTGTTTTAAATCTCCCATAGCTTTTTTTTGTTTTTTGTTGTTGTTTGTTTCAGTTTTTGTTTTTTGTTTTTTGCTTTTTTGCTTGAAGATTTTCTTTTCCACAACTGCTGCTTCTAAGTGTCCTAAGAAATCCACAGCAGAATCTACTGGACAGATTTTAATTCCACGACTGCTCCCATTTCTCAAAATAAAACAACAGGTAAAGCTAAAGTTGTGGCTGATTGGTACGTTGTTCACCTAGCCAACACAAAGGCCTGGTTTGAAGCTTTTAATGCTTGGGTTTGATCTCTAACTCTCGCTACAAGAACTGTGGGCTCACACCTAAAACTCCAGCACTCAGAAGGGGAAAGCAAGAGGGTCAGAAGCCATGGTGTGGGGGATGTAGAAGTCAGCCTTAGGAAGGAAGAAATGGGATGGAGAGCGAGGTGTACGGCATTAGATCTACATTGGCTCCTGACACTCCAGTGAGGCAGCAAAAAGGAACCGAGGTCAGGTACCTGACTCACCCCCACTTCTTCTGAGCTACCTCATCAGGCACAGAGGTGAGATATAATTGGCCAAAGATTTCAGAGTTTGGGATTGGCTCAAATACTGTATTTAAGCTTATAGGCCAGGCAATAAACTCAGATCTGCACCCTGATGTTGATCTGTGGTGTCTGATTTCCAGGGAAACATCACAAGACTCCATCGACTCTCACCTTCCCCACCCCCATCCTCGGACCTGCTCCCACACCATGGCAAGTTCAGGCCAGACTGAGATGTAGGCGACCCTGTCCCCAAACAAACCACAAAAAGTGGGTGTCTTTACTGTGAAGAGACACCATGGCCGAGGCGACTCTTATAAAGGGCAACATTTAATTGGGGTTGGCTTACAGTTTTAGAGGTTCAGTCCACTATCACCATGGTGGGAGGCATGGCAGTGTCTAGGCAGACATGGTGCAGGAGGAGCTGAGAGCTCTGCATCTTGATCCACAAACAGCAGAAGGGTCTGTGTTCTAAAGGCACATTCTAAAAAGGCATACTGTCTGACCTCCACATTTACTGCTAGGAGGGGCATACATACATGCAGACAGCATGACAAAAAAAAAAATAAATTAAAAAAAAAAATAAAGCAATGACCCAAAATAGACTACTTAGCCACAAGACAAAAGACCAATATAGAATCTCATTAATGACATCATTGAATCACACCAGTACAAAATAAATGTTACTACCCTGAACGGTTATTAACATTTCCTTGTATGGAAAGGACAATTTCAGAAAGAAAAACGATGTTTAGTAGGCTTTTCAAGAATTCTATCAGCATACATAGTATTACACTAATGACAGTTGTGAACTCTATTACCAAAACGATAAGGTCCAGGTCCCTCAGATGATGGCAACTACATTAACTGCTGCCATCTGTAATTACCCAAATTATAGTGAAACAAGAAGCCATTCTCTCCAAAGATTCAGGAATTCCTACCTATTGCAGACCTGTTATTAAAAGAAAATTATAACAATTTAATGAGCAAAATGAGTAGGTTTTTTTCCCCCTTAAAGTCAGTAAGTAGAGTCCTCTCCAACCTCAGAGGTTACAAAGGGACACTGGTGAGAGGTGGCTTGCTATCCGATAGCCACTGAAAACCCGAATGGTGTTTTAGCTTGATTCTTCACTTTGAACGGAAGTGGTGGGTAGTCCTGACTGTCTTGGAACTTACTTTGTAGACCAGGCCGGCCTCGAACTCAGAAATCCGCCTGCCTCTCCCCCCCCCCCCCCCCCCCCCCGAGTGCTGGGATTAAAGGTGTGTGCCACCACACCCAGCTAATCGCCAGATTCTTACCATGGTACCTGGTGGAGATCTGGCTAAGGTCTAGCAAGCTATATGCATGCTGAGCAATGTCATAGTCATAGCAGATATCTGGACCCACCTAGACCACAAGTTCGATACATGCTCAGTCTGCTTTTGTTCACTGGTATACAGGTGAGGGGTAGAGGGAAATTTTTTCTAAAGCCTGTGAAGACATGATCACCTTAGAGGAGGATTGTGAGCAGGCTAGTGAGTTCTGTTAAAAGAGAGGAGAAGAAAAGATATTAATTACCTGTTCTTTTCAGCATGTCAGACTCCCAGGAGCTGCCAGCCATCAGGATCTCCTGATTAGATTGTCTTCAGCCCGCTCCGCTCATGCCTAGCTTTTCCATATTTGCTGTAGAGATGTCCACAATGCCTCCAAAGCTTGGAGGGGGAGGGGCTCCTCATGGAGTGTTCTCATCATCCACCTTTGGTGAGAAAGGGTTTGAGACCTAGGCAGAGAACCAGCAGTTGCTAATCAGTACAATGGACTACAAATTAATATAATATAATTAATATAATATAATCAGTGCGATGGACTACAAATTAAAATACTTCTGAATTAAAGGGGTCAGGGGGAAAATATCACCACTTAAGTCAAGACAAAGGTCCCCCCAGCACTCAAGGAATGGAAGCAGAAAGATCAGGAATTCAAGACCACCCTAAGCTATTTAACAAGTTCGAGGTCAGCTTGACCTACATGAGACCCTGCCCTCCCTCCTGCCCAACATACCACTAAAAAAAAAAAAAGTCTGTTTCTTCTCTTGGTTGAACCCCTAGGGAGTGCAGTAACCCAGATCTGGCAACAACCAGCTAGCGCTGATTAGGGCCGCCCCTCAGTCTCCCTCCAGATCTCATCACCTGGGGTTACTACCTGCCCAGAAGAATGGCCTCTAGTCAGGGTTTGCGCTGAGTTATTCATGACTCTTCCTCCACGTACTGCAGTTATTCATGGGGTGGCGTCACGCTGAGGTCCCACTCCAAGGAGCAAAGCCACCCCCCCCCCCCCCCCCCCCCCCCCCCCCCCCCCCCCCCCCCCGCTTACGTGAACTCTAGTGAAGAGCTCAGCCATCCGTGCTGATGGGAGGCTTCGGGTCCTTAGCCACCACCCCAACACTGGGCTTTTCAGAGGACAGAGAATGCAAGGTCAGTCCTACTCATAAGTGACACCTTCCCTTTCTGGCTGTGCTGCAGACCAGCGCTGGACAATGGACTTATAGATCCCCTCCGTGATATGGGCCCCTCCCCACAGTTTCCTGTCAGAGATAGCACGTTATAGGCTCAGGTCATCTCAATAGCAGTATGGAAACCTACCAATTTACTGAGCTGTTGTTATCATTGCCCTAAGTGTCTTGGGTTTGCAGAAGCGTATTTTACTCATTTTCGAGAATCCACAAGGATGTTCTGGAGTCATGGTATGTGCAGAGGTTCAAGGGCAGCTTTCAGGAGTCAGTACTTTCCTTCCGCTGTGGACTCTGGGCATCGAATCCAGATCATTGGCTTGTATGGCAAGCAAGCCTTTATCCACTGAGCCAAATTGCTCAGCTCTGTCTTGACATTCTTTGTCTTCTCAGGACCCGCTTACTCAGGAATGTAGACTGATCTGAATGTGTCCTCCGAATGTCCAAGGGTAGGAACCTTAACCCTAAAATTAAGCTCTCAAGGATAGGCTACTAGGAAAGGTAAGTAGGAAAACAGGAGGTTGTGAGGGTGGGGCCTAAGATGGCAGTAGTGGCTTTATCCCAGAGGGAGGATCCCGAGCTGGCATGTGTACCTTTTCTCACCGTGCCACACCCCTGCCACATTGTCCTAGAACAGAAGGCCCTCTCCAGATACAAAACTAAAGTCAGTGCCATGACTTCCCAGCCTCCAGAACGAGGAGTTTAACCTACTTCATTGTTTAATATCGCTGCCAGCACAGGGTACTCCACTGTTCCCACTGTAGCAAAAGATAACAGAGTAAGATGCAGACTTGTGCTTTGTTCACTGCACCCCCATTTGCTTGTCCTCTCTAAGATGCCATTTGGAATGTCCCCTGAGTCCCCTGGGCCATCTTAAGGAGCAGTGCTATTGTGCAGCTTTTGCTCAATTTAGTATTTCTCTGTCCAGATTCTCCCACACCATCTGTTCTTTCGAAGCCATGATCCCTGTCAGGAAATGGTCTTCACTTACCAATCCTCTAACCTCTTTCCCCACCTCTCCCCCTTCCCCGCCAACATAATTTCTAGCCTTATTGGCCTGTGTAGAGAAGATTCACCAATCCTTATTCATCCCGAGGTCTTAGATGGAACCCCTCCAACAAGATATAACAGAAAGAGAAAAACATAACAAATTTAACAAATCATGTCCCCCTGGAACCTTCAGAAATTAAGACCCAAAGAAACAAGGAAATTGTCGTAAGTTTTATTTTTGTTGTTATTGTTGTATTGTTTTGTATCTTGAGTCATGGTCTTGTTGTGTAGCCCTAGTTCACCTTGAACTCACTCCATAAGGCGAGGCTTCAACTTATGTTGATTCTCCTACCTCTGTCTCCCAATGCTGAGTGCTAGGGTTATGGTGTGCACCCCCACACCTGTCTGTCTGTCTGTCACGAAGATCTGTTCTAATGGCAATAAGTACGAGGACAGTGATTTAGCAAGGCCTATTGGTTCAGGTTCTTCTTAGCATCACTGGGTAACTTTCTTTTATAATAGAGCAGGGTGTCTGTCACTTTGGGAGAGAAAAAGAGAAGAAAGTGTGATGACCTGCTTTGATTGTCTTCTCCAGTGCCAAGGGACCATGCTTAGCACATCTTCAGCCCCTTGGTCTCTTCTGTTAGTCCCATTAATAAGTTTCACTTGTTAACCATCCCATAATCTAGGTCCTGGTGTGAATGAGTGCATGGTACCTGGCTTTATAGCCATGAAAGACTTTCTGATCCCCTGGGAATACAGAATAAGGTAGGTTTAAAAGCAACCCAGCCACTGGTCAGAATGCTGCATGTGGAATAGTATTTATACTTTTATAAGAATGAGAAAAACACAAGCCAGGGCTTGTGTGTCTGTATATGTGCAAGTTCAGATGCGTGTATGTGCATCTGTGCACATATATGTTTGTAAATGTGTGTGTTAGCTAGATGGCCAGAGGTCAAGTTCAGGTGTCATTCACTGGTGCTGTCCACATTATTGGTGTTTGTTTTGGTATGTATATGTATGTGTGTCTACATGTATGTGCATGTCCATATGTGTGGTTGTGTGTGTATGGCCATGTGTGCATTCATGTGCACATACATGTGTAGGTGTGTAAGTCAGAGGTTGATGTCAGGTGTCTTACTGGATTTCTCACCATATTTACTGGGTCAGGGTCATGCACTTAAATCCGGAGCTTTCAGGTTCTGCTAGTCTAACTGGCTGGCTCTCTCCAGGGATCTTCTGCCTCTGTCTTCTGAGTGTTGAGACTACCACACTTGCCTGGCATTTACATGAGTGACCAGAAATCCCCAAGGATCCTATTGTCCCTGCCTCCCCAGTGCTGGGATTATATGCATTGTATCAGCTTCTGCATTGGGAGGGGGAGCTCTGGGAGTCAAATGCAGGTTCTCAAGCTTGTGTGACAAACACTTGACTCTCTCCAGCCTTCTTTCTTATTTAAAAAGAAATAAACTTTGGGGTGAGGACAGATCAGGCACACACACCCACCCAGCTCCATCTGACCCCACTGAAATCCCCAGCAGCAACTCTCTTCCAAGCTGATTTTTGAGAGAAGTGGGTCATCACTCAGCCATCTGGAAAGGGCTGCCAAGAAGTCTCCTTCCCCAGAGCAGGGGACTAGCTGATCCTGGAAGGCAGGCCCAGATGAAATGGAAGGCTTCTGAGATAGCAAACAGTGCCGTCAGGGACCGAGATCCCCAGCAAGTATGGTCAGCCGCAGGCTGGTGCTGAAATGTCACACTGCCTTGGCACATTCCGGCCCTCCTGTTTCAATTACCAGATACTTTTTCACTAACTTAAAGATATCCATCCAATGCCACCCTATACACATCTCTTCGCTGGGCAACAGAACGAAGCCCTATAGAGTTAAAATATATATTTATAGACCTTTGTGCCCTACTAAAGTGAATGGCTTCCTTTCCCCAATTATCTTTAAGTTATTTTGTTGAACAGATGTGGTAGAGTATTCTATTACTGCCTTGTGTTTTAATAAAAGCATTTCACAACAAGCCTACCCGTCCGGTAGTGTCCCTAAAAATGAAGCACCTTACTGAAAACAGCCAGACCGGGGTCTGGAACCCTGACTTCTTCCTGGTTCTCTTGGGTCTTCAGTTTCTCTTCAGGATAAATAATTCATCCGGTTAATTCTGAAAGGTGCTTTTGAGACTCGTGCATAGAGACCTTTCTAGGTCCCGGGTAAGATGTAGCTCATCTTAACAGGAAGAAGTGAAGCATGAAGCTTGCCTCCTAAGCCTTGTGTGACCTGAATTCTCTCCCAGTCACCTTCTCTTGGAATTAGAGTCACAGGAGGATTGAGATGGGCTCTCTGCATTTCACATATGCAAATAATCTCCAAAGTGCCCTTCACTGAAATCTCACTTAAAACTCACAACCACTCTACATGAAAATGTGTGTGTGTGTGTGTGTGTGTGTGTGTGTGTGTGTGTGTGTAGGGGGCCCTTGGCTCACACCTGCACTATCACACATACATCCTTAGCCCCTGAATTTTCGGAACTCATACAAGGAGCTCTCCATTTAGCAAATGTATCTATGAACTAAAAATATTAAATATTTTCCCTTGAGCATGCTTCAAGAGTTTGTTTGTTTGTTTGCTTGCTTGTTTGTTTAAATACAGGTCTCAGGTAGTCCAGAACTTCAGATGCTACATTTCCTTGACTACCAAGGATGACCTTGAATTTGTGATTCTCCTGCATTTAACACCTTATGCTGGGATTCTAGCCAAGTGCTACACTTCGTTCCTGAGATGCTGGAAGTCAAACCTAGGGCTTTGTGCATGCATTTTACCAACTGAGCCACCGTCTGAGCTCCAACATGAATTTTAAGATCAGTTTTCTCTCCCGACTTGCCTTGGGCTGGGACCTTTGGCCGCTGTGCTGAGGTCAGCGACAGGGAGATCATCACAGCACCGTGGGGCTATGCTCAGGTGAAAGGAGACATGCAGAGACACACAGAGCCCCACCTACTCACCAGCTGCGGCACTTGGCAGAGCCTGCCCTGCGCCTCGACCTGGCAGCACAGTGGAGCTGGTCCTGGTGGCAGGGGCATGGCGGTATTTGCCTCGCCACTCCCCTGCCTTGAGGTGGCCCCGGGGTCATGAGAATGAGTGAACTAGCCCTGTCCTTGCCTAGGCAGCACAGGTGGCCCTGGTGGAGGGGGTACAGGAGAACTGGCCTCCACCGCCCCTCTGCCGTGAGGTGGAGTGGGCTAAAGGGAGATGATCTCCCACGGCCCCTCACCACCTGTGGAAGGCTGGCCGTGAAGTCCCTGCACCCCCACTGGCAGGAGAGTGGACCCTGACCTTGCCTGGGCAACACAATGGAGCTGTCCCCGCTGATGGTGAAGACAAGTGAGCCAGGCCTGGGGGTGTGGGAGCAGGAACGCTATTCCAGACCCTTGCCCGATGCATCACTTGGGGGAGCTGGCCCTGACCTCCAACTGGGCAGTGCAGTGGAGCTGGCTCTGCAGGCATGGGTGCAAGTGAGCCTGCCCCAAGGGCGGGAGAGCAGGAGAGCTGACCCTGCCTCGGCTGATGACAGCATCGAGTGGCCTAACTGGAGCAATGTTGGAGAGCTTGCCCTGGTGGTGCAAATAAAGGGGAGCCCATGCACTGACTAGCTCGGCTACCATTCAGGTCTAGATCCAGGGCTTTGAGTTGACCCACCCCAAAATCCACATCATTTGTGAACTATTGGGGTGTGGAAAGAGGAGGTCCTGCTGATCCAAAAACTGCAGGATCTCCATGACTTCCGGGTGAGGGGGACAACAATAGGATAAAGGGGAGGAGTCCCAGTGAAGATCCAATAGTGATGGAGTTACAGAAGCCAGACCTTGAACCAGACCAATGACTCATTGCAATGAACATTATAGCAAGTGAAGATGTGTAGACAGAGGGGTACACGGTGGAACACACTGTGACACACTACAGCTTCCACAATGAGATGTTTTCTATGCTTTAGTGTGTGTGTGTGTGTGTGTGTGTGTGTGTGTGTGTGTGTGTGTGTGTGTGTGTGTGTTTAATTTTGGGGGGAGATTGCAAGGGTGGAAGGCAGATACAAGGGGATGGGGAGATGAATGAGATGCATGAAAAGAATCAATAAATAGGTTTTTTTAAAAATTATCTTCTGTATGTATGTGAATGCAAGCACACATACCTCATTATACATAGGGATATCAGTCCCCGCTTTTCAACTTCTCTGAGTCAGGGTCCCTCCCTCACACCACCTCTAGGTGGACTGAGAACTTAACAGGAATTCCTCTGTCTCAGCCTCCGCTCTCTCCACAGGTACATCATGGGCTTCACCCCGGACTTCACGTGGATTGTGGGGGCTTCAGCTGAGGTCTTCAGGCTTGCAAAGCAAGTATTTTCCTTCCCGAATCCTCCCCCAGCCCCTAAGACAATTGGGTAACGTAATGTAATCTAGCCATGACCTGTTATCCCACTCCGTAAATGAGATGACTCAGTTGCTTGTGCACCCTGTGGAGCTCTGGAGGCAACTCAGAATTGTTTGATGCCTTCAGATTATGACCTCAGCCAGGCAATGTTCCTCTTTGGAGCTCACGGAGGTGGGGGGGTGGGGGGTGGGTTCTTCCCAGGAGGGAAAGGAGGAAGGACAATCAAGGAAAATGGGACAAGTTCGTTTTGTTTTTAGGAAACTGGGGAAGCAGACTGCTGAAACGCAAAGCTCAAGTCCACTACAGAATTGTTTGTAGATCGAGGATCCTAGCGAACTGGGGGGTCTCCTCCAGCCGCCTCTTGAAAAGGGGGTGTGTAAATACCCCATTGAGAGCGAGTGCCCCACCATCATAAGCGATTTACAAGGACGGCCCATCTGCTCTTGCTGGGAGGATTCAGGAGTGAAGCAGCCTGTGTCTGGGGCCAGCTCGTCCCTTAGTTTGTAAAATGAAGACTTCTGCAGAGCTTGAATCCCAGGCATGGCCTCTCTGCTGCTTCTGTGGTTTGCCTGAATGAAGGGTGTTTGTCTCAGGACAAGATGAGAATTTGTGTATGTTAATTGTGCTCAAGCAGCTTGTTCTGTTTCAGATCTAATTGGTATGGGGAGCACAGCATCTTTTTATAAGTCTACACGGTGACTTCAGACTTGGTGTTTAGTTATGCTTTATTGAACACTGGAGAGAATGTTTTGAGGCTTTCCATCAAAATCCTGTTGGATTTTCACACCACTCTCAGCCTCTAGCTAAAAGACCAAGCTTCTACTCTTTGTTATCCCTGTACCCCGCCCCCAGCATCCCCTCAGCATCCTCATCCAGATGAATATTTAATAAAGGAAGATTTCCGCATCGGTAATGAGAATTTCACATCCCTAATGTTTATTATTACTCCTTCATCTCTCGTAAAGGCTGTGTTTTTTCCCCACGGCTAATTTGATAGGCCTGAAAATAGTCAATAATTGGAGTACAAACACCTTAATTGGTTTCAAAAAGAAAAAGCTCTACCAAAGTTCCATTATGCTGGGTGACCACAAAACTGTGAAGGGCGGCTCTATCAGCTCCTTTGCTCGTTGCCGTGGCAACACACCTGCCAGAAGAAACTTCAGAAAGGAAGGGTTTGCCATTTGGGTGCAAGTCCGTCCTGATAGGGAAGCCATGCTGGCAGCAACGCGCATGATACATCCACAGTCAGGAAGCACGGATGAGTGCTGCCTCTCTTGGCTTGCTCGGCTTGCGGCCCGCTCAGCTCTCCTTATATTCAGCCTGCAGCCCCAATCCACGAATGGGATGGCACTGTCCACACTCAGGGCGAGCCTTCCCTGCTCAGTTAAACATTGCTGTCCACACTCTCATAGATGTGCCTAGAGGTTCTATGGTGATTCCAGATCCAGTCAATGTGGATTAACCATCAGCGCTGTTCTGGCAACAAAGGTCAAAAAAAGCAGTAGTCTCAGTGATAATTGGCTCCTTGCTACACAAACTGCTCTGAGCCAGTCATGCAAACCCTTTGGAGCCTTGGTTTCCTCATCTGTAAAACGGGAACATCTTCCAAGGCTGCTGTAAGAATCAGATGTGTGTGAATAACTTTTGTATATTGTAAAAAGATAGTGATAAAAAACGTTATGGCATTTATATTTTGAAATGGGGGAACAAGATGTCTGGGGTTTTTGTGTTTGCATATCTATGTAGAAGCTAGGGTCAGCTTCACCTGTCGTTTCTCAGGAGCTATCCACCTTAGGCTTGTGTTTCCTTGTTTGAGGAAAGGAATCTCGTGACCCTGGATCTCTCAAGAATAGTCTAGGCTGGCTGACCAGAAAGTCCCAGAGATCCAGCTGTCCCCACCCACCCAGGACTGGGATAGTAAGCATCACCACACACCTTTTCTTTCTTTCTTTCTTTCTTTCTTTCTTTCTTTCTTTCTTTCTTTCTTTCTTTCTTTCTTTCTTTCTTTCTTTCTTTTTTAATGTGAGTTCTGGAGGACCAAATTCAGGTTCTTGTCTTTGCACAGCAAATACCTCACCTACTAAGCTATCTATCTCTCTAGCTAAGGGTCTCCACATTTTTAAAAGAACGTTAAAGAAGAAGATCAAAAGTCTGAGATAGCCAGGCAGTGGTGGCGCATGCCTTTAATCCCAGCACTTGGGAGGCAGAGGCAGGCAGATGTCTGAGTTCGAGGCCAGCCTGGTCTACAGCATGAATCCCAGGTCAGCTAGGGCTACACAGAGAAACCCTGTCTCAAAAAAAAAAAAAAAAAAAAAACCCACAAGTCTGAGATAACAGATTAAATAGTGATTGGCATAATCTGGTCTCAGGAGCACACTGACTTGTATGAAGAAGGGACACCTAATGTCACTGGCCCATGTCACCTGTGTGACTATTGATACAACCCCAATATCTATTTGGTTTCTAGCTTCTTGACACTTTTTTATTTAATGCCAAAATGGAAGGCATACTAGGAATGTAACTTAATGATGGAGCACTTGCCTAACATGTTCAAGGCCCTAGACCCTCAGCGCTGAAGTCAAAGGACCTTAGTTAGTTGTAGTCTAGAAAACACTCCCCCATTTCTCTATCATCCAGAGGCAAGGGAGGTTGCATTCCCTCCATGCTGTCTGTCAGAGACTCCCAGCTCTGTATCAGCGCCCCAACCCCCCACCCTGAGCCTGCTTCTTTGAAAATGGTGGGATCTGACCCTCCCCGTTCACTCCGGGTGACTGAAGGAAGCATTAAGAGAAACAGAGGAAATGACTGTATGATCTGAATTTCAGACATCACTGCCCTCTTAGAGCTAGGTGTTCTTTAACACCGAGAATTCTTTAGGTCTGTGTCTCTACACGAAGATGCGGACGTCTTGCATCTCTAGCTAGCTCTTCCTTGGACTTCTTGCATCTCTAGCTAGCTCTTCCTGTCTCCTTCCTCCCTGGATCCTTCTTCAGAGATCCAGGTTTCATCTTGTGAGACTCCAAAGGGCTTCAGAGTCTCACGTATCCCAAATTTGCCTCAAACTTGCTAGGTAGTCAAGGATAACCTTGAACCTCTGATCCTCCTGCCTCTACCTCTGAACGCTCCTGTTACAGGCATGCACCACATGCTTTATGTAGTGTTTGAGATTGTTCCCAGGCTTTGTACAAACCAGGCAAGCAATCTACTGATTAAGTAAATTCCTGGCCTCTAGATACTTCCCTCTCTTCATCTCCATCCTAAAATCTCAAATACATCAGACAAGTGCTCTACTACAGGGCTACAAACAGCCTGCCGGTGGAATTTTCTGACTTGACTTGGTTTTGTTTATTTTGAGTTTGTTCCTCTTTGAGTCTGTAATTCTTCCATCTCTAGCATTCCAAAGGGACAGCATTGCCTTTCATGACCAAATAAGGGTGGTGGATGGATGAATGGCTTTAGTGAACGTGACGCCCAGCCAACGAGTTTCCAACAAGCTTTTCAATCAGAGCCAGAGGAGGTGCTCAACTATGAAATGAAGCAGACCATGACAGTGGCAGAAGTTTTTCAGGTCATCACAGAGGTAATTCTGGAGGCCAAGGTGATGGGTCCTTTCGCCTGTGAAGGTCTCAGTTCCGAGCTGCATATTCAGGTGTGGGGGAAATGGTCACAATGAATAGGTGATTCAAACTGTCTAGTGGTTGAAAATGAGAATGAAGGCTAAGAACAAAAAGTTATAGATGTTGAATGGTTCTGAAAACAGAAGCCAGGCATCAGAGGAAAATAAAGTGGTAAATAAATATACCTAGCCTACCCAAAACCCTTGTGAAACATTTTTGAAGTGAGTTAAGAATTTTAAGAAAAAGTCAAGTGGAGAGAATTCCCTCTGCTTAGCACTTTATTTTTATAACTGGTTTATTCAAGGCTATAAAAATTAAATTGTTTTATTGTTTCCATATCTTGTCCCCAGAAAATTCCCAGCAAATTCCCATTTCCACACGTCAGTGATCAGACTGCACAAATTAACAGTTGCTAAGTTCTTATGTTCACACCAGTCCCCGTTCTGTAGTTAAGATTCAGCCTTAACTTTTTACTCTTTATTTTTAAGGAGAGCAATCAATACCGGCAAGGCCTGCAGGAAGTTGGACCCTTCACATACTGGTGGCAATGTAAGAAGGTGTGTCTGTGCCAGGCGATGGTATGTGTGTTTGGGGGGTGGGGTCCTCAAAAAATTAAACATTGGGTGTACATGTACCTAGGCAGTTTCACTTATGGGCGGATACCCACAGCTGTAAAGAGGGGAAACAAAAGTTACTTGTACAGCAGTGTTTATATATCCTCGTTCACAATGGTCAAAAGGTGGGAAAAACCAAACACCCATCTGCAGATCAATAGATAAGCTTCAGTTTGCATATGTAGTGGGAGTGTGACAGCCTCAAAAAGCTACAGAAAGGAGAGTAGTGGTGGGTGCAGCCTCTGGAGGGGACAGTTTGTATGTGTTGGCTATCTGCCTTGATGGGTTAGCCACTGGGCTCTCAGGCTCCTCTGTCTCTCGTCTGTCTCTGTCTCTGTCTCTGTCTCTGTCTCTCTCTCTGTCTCTCTCTCTCTCTCTCTGTGGTGTGTGTGTGTGTGTGTGTGTGTGTGTGTGTGTGTGTGAACTTAATAAATGTAAAATGTTAAGGGACGGCAAATGCCTGTTCTTGACGCTGAGGGTTCGGTATTCTGTTGCAATTTCAGGATAACAGGAAAACGCCACTTATTGGGGGAATTTTGTGTGGTTTTGTTTGGGTTTTCCTGTTGTGATCCTTTGTAGGAAGAGCATGTTTATTGGAATCCTTTTTTACCAATTTAGAAAGTGAAATATATTTTGAGCATCTCTGAGAGTCGTCAACAAGGGCCTCTCCTCCTCTCCGCTGAAACTGTAACTTGGAAATAGAAATGAGACCTAACACATGGGAGCCCAACCGCATGGTTTGGGGCCATGAAGGGAGATGGGAAGACCAGGGCACACCAGGTCTCACTGTTACACTACTTGGGCGACCATCCTGATTCTCAAACCCAGGGAGAATTGCTTATTACTCAGAACCCACGAAATTGGCATCACTAGCATTCCGTTCCAGGTCAGAGCCAATAGCAATGGGTGTCGTGGGTCATATCTAAGTTATATGGCAAAATGCCAGACCTCACACTCAGAAATCTACAACCACCAAGCACTTTAAATGAAACGACAGGACAAGAATTTAAGCTTACAGAGGCCAGAAGATAGCTCAGTTGGTGGAGTGCTGGCCTCGTATGTGGAGGCCGACTTTGACCCTCAGCACATCTCACTGTGGTGCAGGTCTTCGGTTCCAGGTAGAATCAGTCCAGGAGGATCAGAAATCCAGAGCCATCTTTGGAGTTTGAGGCCAGCCTGGGCTAAAGGAGGACACCATTTAAACCAAACAAATCTAGAATTCAACTGTGCAGAAAGGTGACACAAACCAGAAATGTCAGTCACTCTACTTCCTGAACTGTACACGGAGTCACATTTATCTATAGCCAAACATGCCTGGGTTGAAACTTGTCCCTGGCTTGGATCACCTAAGACCAGTCTCAATCCATATTCACATCTGCTGGAGAGTCCACTCCCAGAGCATCCACCAGGAATGAGGGTTTTATTGAAGGTTGGTGGGAAAATGGAGAAGGTTCAGAGACTTCTTGCCCAGGAAACGTCATACCTTACATCTCTTTGGAAAGTCGGGGTCGTATGCACCTCCCAGTTCCAGCACCGGAATGCCTGAAGCAGTGCAAGTGGACGGGAACATATACTTAGAACCTGCCTCAAAAATAAGTCTCCCTTTGTGTCAGCAGCTGCCCAGTTCCCAGCTCCCCTGGACTCTGCAGGGTTGTCTAAGCCTTTTCCCAAACCCCATGAGATCCTCCAGTTCTTTGAATAGCAAACTAGGCAAGATTAGAAGTGAAACAAGGAGCCAGGTTGATCTCGGGGAACACACAGTCCATGTGTTTCCCTCTTGGAATCATTTGTGCGCTCTCAACACACTGACAGCAGCTGACAGTCTTTCCATCGGCGTCTTGCCTGTATACCCCCAACTCTTCCTAGAAAACACGTTCCATGCAGATAGGGAACTTTCTTTACTGACTATGATTGCATCTTTACCACCTGGCCCAACTACAAATGGTTTGTGCATGAAGAATTGGTCATTTTAAATGACACTCTTAATACATAACTGACACTCACCTTGCTTTTTGGGAGGTTATGGGGTTTTGTGTTCACTAAGGATTTTGTGGGTCTTGTACCTCTTTAGGAACTCTGACTTAGACTATAGGGCATGTGCCTATAGTCCCAGCACTTGGTAGGGGTATGGGGCACACACTTGCAATCCCAGCACCTGAGAGGTTGGGAGCAGGAAGTTCAAGGCTAGCCTGGGCCATACAGAGGGAACCCTGTTTCTAAAACACCAAAACTAAAGCCAAGCGATCAACAGCAACAAACTTTGGGAAACTGAGGGTTTGGCTCAGTGGTAGGCACTTGCCTAGTGAGCACTAATTAACTAGCTAATTAATTACTTTAGATGTAATTTATTTTTTTCCATCTATGCCCTTCAAAATATATTGACCTGTAGTATAGACAGTGTAACACCATGCATTTGTGAAACCATCTGGCTTTCTCTAGCTTTTTAAAAACACCCAACACCCCAGAATCCCCAAGTAATAATTTCCTCATCTGTAGAATAATTCTTTTTTTTTTTTTTAAGTTTTTCTGGGCAGTGGTGGCACACACCTTTAACCCAAGCCCTTGGGAAGCAGAGACAGGTAGATCTCTGAATTTGAGACCAGCCTGGTTTCAGGACAGCAAAATGCTATTGAAAAAAAAAAGCAAAACAAAACAAACAAAAACAACAAACAAGAAGATTTAAGCCTATTTGTATTCATCTATACATGTATCCACGTATACATGTGCCTTTGGATGCCAGAAGATGATGTCAGAAAATGAAGTCAGATCCCCCTGAGCTGACAGGTGGTTAAGAGCTACCAACATGGATGCTGGGAACTGAACTCTGTTCCTCTTTGCAAGAGCAGCAAGCACTCTTAACCACGGAGCCATCCATCTGTCCAGCCTCTGATTATATCTTTTTAGTACAAACTTCACTGAAGTTAACCTTGAAATTAATCAATCTCCTTTTCTTCCTCCCTTCCAATAAACATCTGAACATTTGGGCTTTGTTTTGCTTCCCATTCTTTGACTCTTGATGGATTTGTATATCTCCCTCATGTGAAGGGAAACTACACAGAGACTATCGGTGTTGACAGACGCCAGATTCTCTCCTTTCAACGTTGGTATTTACTCACCTAAAAACTAAAATTCATTAGTTTTTGTGGAGAGTATAAAATACCATAAAAATCACACACAAGTAACTTTAGATTCAAGCCTTTCAAAGCTTTTAATATTGAAATAAGCCACGACTAGGTTTGTCCACGGGTGATTTTTGTCCCTGTGTAGACATCACAGTGCATTTCCATAAGTTAGGGAGGCTATGATGTCACTGGTTGGCATAAATTAAATGGACCACATAATTTCCATACTGACTGAAATAGTATTATGTACCATATGACTTTTTTTCCTTATAAAATAAAAGCATGTTTATGTTGGGTGGGTGGGTGGGTGGGTGGGTGGGGGTTAGTATACGTTTGCAAACTTCCCTTTAAACATCACTGTTGATCTTCTGAAAGAGTTGTCTTTGAATTATATTCCTTGAATTATATATCAAGGATGATAACCTTCTATTACCATCATTCTAATACTTGAATCTGTTTTCAATTTCTTTCCCTTTTCTTTCTTTCTTTTCTTTCTACTTTTTTTTTTTTTTTTTTTTTTTTTTTTTTTTTTTTTTTTTTTTTTTTTTTTTTGGAGACAACCCAGGCAACCCAGGTTGGCCTAGGACTCTCCTGTGTAGCTGGCCACACCTGACTCTTCNATATTCCTTGAATTATATATCAAGGATGATAACCTTCTATTACCATCATTCTAATACTTGAATCTGTTTTCAATTTCTTTCCCTTTTCTTTCTTTTTTTTTTTTTTTTTTTTTTTTTTTTTTTTTTTTTTTTTTTTTTTTTTTTTTTTTTTTTTTTTTTTTTGGAGACAACCCAGGCAACCCAGGTTGGCCTTGAACTCTCCTGTGTAGCTGGCCACACCTGACTCTTCGTCCTCCTTGAAAGGACTCTGGACAGCTTGAACGTGGTGAGCATAGATCTGGCAGGCCTTGCCCTTCTCCCCCATTCCTCTGTCTTGCTTAAAAACAAACGAAAAAAACAATAGACAGGGTCACTTCCTCCTCCTGAGACTACCAAGCTCCAGCAATCCTTTGATTGGCTCCATTTGGTTAGCCTAACTAACACCCCCTCTGCTGGTCGACCTTTTTTTTTTTTTTAAAGATTTATTTATTTATTTTATGTATATGAGTATACTGTGAGGGTGGCAGATCTCATTACGGATGTGAGCCACCATGTGGTTGCTGGGATTTGAACTCGGGACCTTTGGAAGAGCAGTCAGGGCTCTTCCCCACTAAGCCATCTCACCAGCCCAACCTCCTCCTTGTTAAAGGAAGGAACCATAAAATGTTGGGGTGAAAAAGAGTTAATAGATCGTAGTGTTAGGAAGGTTGGGCACCCCTGTTCTAGAAGCTTCCTTTCTAGAAATGAAGCATTTTTATTGATAACTATCCTGAGTCCCCACGAAGCTGCTTATTTTTTTCTTCACCTCACCTCGTGTCTTTTCTCACCACACACATCCAGCCTGTGCATGTCCAAATGGTGCAAAGACAGGCATCTTTGTTCACTTTGTTCACCCCAACCATAAAATAAAGTATTATCATGGAGACTTCAAAACTGTAGTTTTGCCATTGTTAGGAGGTTGTTTTCCAATGATTTTAGGCCACCCCCTGTAGAAGGACAGTCCGAGTCCCTGAGGGGTTGCGACCCACAGGTTGAGAACGGCTACTGTAGACAGTCTTTTTCTGTAGTCATCTTACTTTGTTTACGAGAGGTGAACCACGAGCAGATGTCAGTGAGTTCTCCGTAGTTAAACCAGCCCCAGCGGCTCTCTACAGGTCTAGACTAATTCTCACAAACATTGGTGTTTGCTGGCAGGAGGGACTCTTGGCAGAAATCTCTTGGTCTCATCTCCCTTGTTGGACTCCTTCCTGCCCTTACCTGTTCCTTTCTGCTTTTAAGTTTTTTCTTTCTTTCCTTGATAATTCCACCATCCTTTCATTTCCTCCTTTTTTTTTTTTTTTTTTTTAACTTCATCTCCAAGACACAACAGAAAAACTTTTAAAAGACTCCCCTGTCGGGTGGTGGTGGTAGTGCAGGCCTTTAATCCCAGCATTTAGGAGGCAGAGACAAGCAGATCTCTGTGAATTAGAGGCTAGCCTGGTCTACAAGGGAGTTCCAGGATAGGCAGGGACACACAGAGAAACCCTGTCTTGGAAAAGAAAAAAGCAAACCAAACAACACGCCCCCCTCCCAAAAATCCACACCCCAAAGAAAAGCTTAGCAAAACCAATATGATATTCCGTGAAACATTATAAAAAGCCTGGGGTTGCTTGCTTGTTTGTTTGTTTGCTTGTTTACCTAAACCGTTTTCTCTTTGAGACACAACTCATCAATGGCCTTGGCTGGCCTGGACTCACTGTGTAGACCAGGTTGGTCTCAGACTCCTAAGAGATCCATCTGCCTCTGCCACCTGAGTGCTGAGATTAAAGGTGTGTGCCACCACACCGGATCTAACCTGCTTTCTTAAAGACAAGGGTGAACTATATTACTTTTAACACACAGCATTTAATATTATATACCTCTTTAAAAACCACTTAGGATAAATGCATCCACATTTAACACAATATGAGACAAAAGTTTAAGAGAGGAGAGAGAAAAAGAAAAAAAGAAAAAAAAAAAACAACAATAGAAAAGAAAAGCTTGGCTCTTTTCTCACCAAGGATCGGGGAACTATCCGATTAGATCCTCTCCTGGATTTGGTTCAGAAAGAGGAGGATAATAATGCTTGCCTAATTAACTAGCATGTAGATTAAAGTGCTTTGTAAACATTAATTAAAGATGCAGGGAGTGAGGTGAGACCAGTGTGTTATTAGAGAAAAAGTTTTCTTCCCTTTAATCAGGTACTTCTTCTTCCTGGGGAGGACCAAGGCATGATCTCAGGGCTGAGGAATTGGACTCAGCCCTGTCAGCTGCCTGTAACCCAGTCATTTGGGTGGCCAGCCACTTCCTTCGCTTTCCACGAAATGGGGAAAAACACAAACATTTGGGGGGTACAGGTTGTCACATGGTTGCCATTCGAGCCACACCCAGCATTACACTGAATAAAATCCATACCCCTGGCTTTCTCGCCGGGAACATGAGCTTCTGCCCGGTTAGGAAAGGCTGCCACAACAGTGCACTGTTACTATTAGCTATTCAGAAATGTTTCTGGTGGTAAAGTATCACAACAATCAACAGGATCAAAACCCGGGCCTTTCTTCAGCCTCGTCTACCTCAAAAATCCCTCTCTGTAAAGTAACCATAAGAAGCCAAAGGACCTGGCTGGCCAACAAATGGCTCATTGGATTGAGGGACTTGCCCTGAGCCCTGAACTCTGTCCCATGTGTTGGAAAGAGAGGACCAGCTCCTGAAGGCTATCTGCTGACCTTCACTTTTTGAAGCCCCCCCCCTCACACACACACACACACAAATGAAGGAATGAACGAGTGGATGAATGAATGAATGAATGAACCAAAAAACAAAATCCTCAAAAGAAGCAAGAAGGATTTTTGACATTTTTCATGACAAGCAAATGATAAATATTTAAGGAGCTAGCCATGTTTACTGTGCTAAAAACCCTGTTCAGTGTGCACACATATGGGAACATCACATAAGTAACTCACACACGGACAATGCTTACAAGTTCATTAAACATGAATAGAGCTGGGTGTGGTGGCACACGCCTTTAATCTCAGCCTGCAGTGGATCTCTCTGAATTGGAGGCCAGCCTAGTCTACATAGTGAGCTCCAGGCCAGCCAAGACTACATGAGATCCCTTTTCAAAAAAAAACAAAAAACAAAAAACAAAGGGAGACTTAACCCCACCGCCCCACAAACATTGTCTAAATGAATTAAACGAAATAATGTATGTTATGTGTCTTGTTTGAAAGTATAAGTATTTCATAAATAGCAGTCATTATTATTAAATGAAAATAATCTCTTCAGGATATTGCTGTTGATGCCTGTAGTCTCAGAAGTCAGGAGGCTGAGGCAAGAGGATCATGAACTTGAAGCCATCCTACATAATGAAATTCTACTTCAAAACAACAACAACAACAACAACAACAAAAACACCAACGAAACTCTCAAAGTTGGTGGTGGAGTTGCTGGAGAAGTCCCTTCTTATTCAGGACTTCAAAAGCACATTGGTATTTCGATTGCTCACGCTCAATTCAGTCTCACAAGTAGTGAGACCTGAAAGGCACAGCCAAGGGCTTTGGGCGCTGGCCCTTTAAGTATCGCGGGGGCGCGCAGACTACCTCTGGCCGACTGGAGTCCGGTCGCCGGGAACGCGCAGCAGAGGTGCAGCGCGTGCTGGGCGGCGGAGCGCGCACGGCCGAGAGCGCGCGGCGGGGGAGGTGCTGGGCGCCCTGGGGAGCGCGCTCCAGGCAGCCCGGGACGATAGGCGTGCGTGCGTGCACGACTTGCTGGCCGGAGGACGGCGTGAGCCCTGAGGGTCTCAGTCGGCGTGGACACCTGCGACCCGCGGAGGGGACTTGGCTCGGTGAGTTCCGCCCTACTGCGCGAGGACAGGCCAGGCGCGGGACACCGGGAGCGGCAGCAGCTGTCCGGATCATCCAGGGCGCCGGGTCCGGGTCTTGGTAATTGGGGAAGTCCATTACGCGTAGCTGGGGCTCTGTCGTCGCCCAGGTCAGTGCCACCGGATGACCTCCATCCCGGGGCTTCGGGGATCGCGACGTGTACGTGTGGCTTTTCACCTCGGGGTTTTCCCGAGAGCGAACGCTCAGTGGCTCGTGGCGTGTTGTCTGAGTTGAGTCCTGGACGCTCGGGCTTTGGTCCCTTACCTTTCCTGGAGCAGACTGCGCTTGAGGACAGTGTCCTTTGCGAGACTGAAACCCGGAGATGGCCAGAGCCACCTGTTAAACCAGGATCCTGCGCGAATCCTTCCGCAGGTTTTCCATGCCCCCGCCGGTCCCCCGCAGGTAACTGAATCGCGCGGGGATGTTTGTATGGGTCTGCCGGGTGACCAGGGACAGTAGGGTTAGAAAGAGAGAATATGTGGCTAATGAGACAGGGCTTAACAAAAGACAGTCAAACTGCAGCGTTTCCCCGAGACGGAAAGTATTTAAGTAACTAACCCCCTCCCCTAGGCACCTAACCGCAGGACAACTTTTAACTCTGCCTGAACCTATTTGGTGCAAAGGAAACAATGAAGGTGTGTGTGTGTGTGTGTGTGTGTGTGTGTGTGTGTCCCTAAATAGAGTAAAACTTTAAAGTCCTGCTGTGGGAAGATGGGAAGATGCCTTCTGGCTCCAGTTTTAATAGACAACAGCAACAACAACAAGCTTTGTCCTAGAACGATCTAGAAATACCAAACCAGGTATTAAGTATAAACTCTGGGAAGTGCTTGCAGGACAGACTTATGAAAAATCATTTTCTGTGAGGTGCTCCAGTGTGTGCTAAAACTTTGCCCTCATATTCCATGCCTGAATGTTCCAGATTGTTTTTCTAGGTTGGAGGAGGTACTTTCGTTAGTGCGGCCACTGGTGCGGCCAATGTGGAAATACAAACAAATGCCCTATTTACTTGGGGTTGGGTGGGAAGGGTGGAAGTCGGGCTAAGATCTTTCTTGCCAGACTTGACAGCGTATGTATGGAATCTTCTGTATTTTTTTGCCCAGACGAGTAATAGCCTTTTTCTCGGTGACTGAATTGGTTCCTTTTAACAGTGCTTCCAGTGAGCTTCTCCTGGAAAATTTTGGATGCTGATAATTTAAAAGCATTTTTCTCCTCTCACAGAAAACAGAAATTTGAAATTAGAATAAGTGGCAGTTATAAAGATGGGCTGTGTTTTTGAAACTGAAGAGCCTCGTGGCTCTTCGTTGCAGAGGGATTGGCCTGTTTTAAGGCAGGCTTGGTGTAGCCCTCAGTTCCCTCATCCTTACATTTGTGGTCTGTTTGACCAGCTCCAGTGTGCTGAGTCCTGACTTGCCAGTGCACATGCAGAATTGCTAGATAAGAGCCATATGGTCCGAACTGATTAAACCCAGATCTGGTAATCCTGCCTTCGCCAGTGGCTGATGAGACACCTGGTCTCGGCTCCAAGGTTCTCAGACACCTCAGGAGCCTACAGTTGGCACCTTGTGTTGATCTGAAGATCAGCTCAGGTAACTGCTAGAGGCAGAGGAGAGCCTTGAAACCTGAAGGGAGGACGTGGACGGCCTGGGCGGAGCAGAACCCAGCACAGGGAATCCTCTGGAACAAAAAGTTGAAGTGTATCTTATCTGAGCTGTTACGGGATGGATGCCAGCGGCCTCGGGGCCATTTGGTAGGTGCCAGGGGAATCTTAGCAGCATCACAGAACTTGAGTGCTTTGACGGTCGAGGGCAGCATGTGTTTCTTCTTGGGGGTTCAGTGATGGCTTCCTCATGGGTGTCCGACAGAGATGGCTCCCTGTCCAGTCTCGGAATGCCTCTTGAGCATGCTGAGATGGCCTTTTCGTATAGTGACATCACCGACCATACCGCCGACCATAGCTTGTCTGTATGAACCACAACGAAGTTTTTCCTCTTAGTAAAGCCCTTGCTTCCTCCCAGAGTAACAGCATCAATCTTGAAATTTGAGAGAATTTAATGAAAGATAGTGTTGTACTCACCGTCTGTGCAGCCTAGCATCCTATGTTTCTGGAGCAGAATCAGGTAGGTCTTTATGAATGCCTATCATCATACTAGATACCTTAGCACTGGGAAAACCTGATTCTCATTCATTACCCTCTCCTGCCCCTGTCAGGTTTTAGCTGAGGCTGGTCTTGAACTTGATGCCTGGCAGAGGATCACCTTGAACTTCCAGCCCACCTAGCTCTACCTTCCAAGTACTGAAATAATTCTCATTAAGAAAAAAAGAGTTTATTATATTTATTTGTGTGTGTACATGTGTGCACATATATGTGCATGTGCCACCGTGCCCATGTAGAGGTCAAAGGACAATTTACATGAATGGGTTCTCCTTTTCCATCATGTGAGCCTCTGGTATAGAACTCAGGTTGTCACGTTTGGTGGCAAGCACCTCCATCCACAGAACCATTTCACCTGTGCAATTATCATTTTTAATATAGTAAAATATAAAGTACATAGTTACATACATCTTAAAGTCTATTAAAGTGCGACGCTAAGTATATTAATAATGGCGTGTAACCATCACACCTGTCTGGTTCTAGAACTTTTCCATTACCCCTCCCCATTAAACAGTCTCCCTTACCCCCAAGGGAATGAATCCCATTCATTAGTGGCCCCTGGTGGCCACTAACCTGCTTTCTGTTTCTTGGCTTGCCTATTCTCATACAGAAGGAATTTTAAAGTATTTGGCCTTTGTGGTTTCAAGATTTGTCAGCAGCATATTGGTCCTTTACCTGCCCCCCCCTTTATTTTTGAATACATGGTGTTCCATCACATGCATAGACCACATGTTGCTTGTTGAGGTCATCCTAATGGTAAGAAGTAGCATCTCATTAGCAACTGCAAATCTCATGGGTTTGATTTGCAGTTGCTAATGAGTAACAGTGTTGAGAACTGTGCTAACTGGCAGGACGAGAGAGAGAGAGAGAGAGAGAGAGAGAGAGAGAGAGTGTGTGTGTGTGTGAGAGAGAGAGAGAGAGAGAGAGAGATGGGGTATATACACATAAGAGGTGTGTGGGGGCAGGGGCCAGTGTCTAGTGTCTTCCTCGGTCATTTTCTTTTCTTTCTCTTCCTATTGCTTGAGACTGTGTCTCTCTCTCACTGAACCCGGTGCTAGGCTGTCTTGCTCGCTGAGCTCCACATAGCCAGCGGTGTCTTCCTCAACCCCTCATGCTGTGGTTAGAGATGTGTGCCAATGTGGCCAGCTTTTCCGAGGATGCCTGGCCGGTACTTTTCTAACTGCGAGTTCTTCCCAGTCCTCATCTGCAGTTTGTTTGCTCCTGGTCAACCACAGCCTGACAATATGACTCGAATGCCGAGAGGGGGCACAGTCATGTGGCTGTTGTTTCAGCATATTGTCTTAATGGCTCTGTTGTTATTGATCCCTTCCTACGCCTAATTTATTTATAAGTTGAATTCTATCATTGAATATATGCGTACACAGGACAAACGTTTTCTATAGGGTCAGTGTGCTACTCTGTAACGTGCATTTGTTGAGGTTCTTGGAGAGTGTCCTCTCCAGATGAGGAGAAGGCTGCTGCATACATCTTTATTGTTTTTATTTTGCTTTATTTATTTGTGTGAGAGGAAGGTGTATTCATTGCCACGATGAACACGTGGGGGTCAAAGGGCAATTTGGGGAGTCAGTTGTTTTCTCTCACTGTGAACTCTGAGGATTGAACTCGGGTCAGCAGGCTTGCTCTGCGAGCACTTTGACAGCTGTTCAGCCATCTTTCTCTACATCATTAGGGAAGTTGACTCCTTCGTTCCTTTTGCATTCCTGTGAGCCAGACACCTAAGAGAACAACTCAGAGGTGCCAAGGTTAATTTGGTGCCAGTGCACTTGAGCAGAACATCGTGGCAGCAGAGTCTGCTGGAGGTGGACAGGATGCAGAGAAGGAAAGAAAAAACCGGAGGGTGGGAAGGGGCCTGGGACAAGATACCCACAAGAACCTGCCCCTGCGACCTACCTCCTGCAGCTGGGCCACACCACCTGATGGTCACAGAAACTCCCCCAAATAGCCTCACCTGCTGGGAACAAAGCTCCCAACACCGGAGCCCTTGTGGAGACACTCAACGCCTGTGCAAACTGTAGTTCTGTTTTGTTTCGGCTTTTTTACGTCACCATGCATGGACTACAGTCTGTGGATCGGGTTCTCTCTCAACCCTTTGTTCTGTTGTGGGCTGTTTTGTTTTTCCACTTTCTCTTTGAGACTGCTTCTCTTTCTCAGGGGCCAATTGTCTGACCAGTGCTGTGAAATACTTAATCTTCTGCCTGTCTTAGTTATCCGAAACCCTGGGGTGTGCATCTGTTTCTTCGGTAGTTTTTGTAGACGGTTCTGTCGTGGGCTGAGCCTTGTGGTAGTCACTAGGCAGACAAACAGATACGTACAGATTACAAATCTTTATTTTATTCATTCGTTTGCTTGAGCTAGAGTTCCTCAGTGTGGCACAGTCTTGGCTATCCTGGACTTGCTCTGTCCGGGCTGGCCTCGAACTCACAGAGATCCATCTGCCTTTGCCTCCCAATTGCTGGGATTAAAGGCGTGCGCCACCATCCCAGGTTACAAATGTACTTCTAAACTGGACAGGCAAGGAGAGAGAGCCACATTCCATTGGGACTCAGGGGCCCCACAACTTGGGCTTCATCACCAATAGCTGTGTGACCCTGAGGCTCCCCACTTGGAGCTTCGGTAACTGGGTTTCCGGTTCTGTAGTTTGAGGAAGGAGTGTGAGCTCTCTCTCAGGGCCTCTGTAGGCCCTGAGATGCAAGACTTTAGATGGTTAGTTCTCTACTGCTTCCCTTTAGAAACTCAGCTCCCACGGATGCTTAGTTACCTTGTACATATTGATTATAAGCTGGGGCGGGGTTGCATTTACAATCAGTGGTCCTTTGCTGTCTTCTAAAGTGGGACATGGTTTTTTTTTTTTCGGGCAAGGGTCAGAGGACTGAAAGTTTGAATGAACCCTTAGGTTCCTCTTACATGGGGCTGGGTGTGGAGTGGTTCGCAGAGCCCTTGCACGAAGTGCGGCTTCATCACCAGCACTGCATACACTGGTTATAGTGGGGGAGGCCTGTGATCTCAATGCTACAGAAGTAGAGGCAGTCCAATCACAAGTTCAAGGTCATCTTCAACTACAAAGCAAAGCCAAGGCCAGCCTGGGCTACAGGAGACTCTGTCCAAAAAAAAAAAAAAAAAAAGAAGCCCTCTCTCTCATGCACAGCACATGCTGTGCAGTGTGGTGCATGCTCTTAATCCCAGCACTCAGGAGACAAAGGCTTTCAGATTTCTGTGAGTTCAAAGCCAGCCTGATCTACAGCCACAGAGAAACCCTGTGAAAGCCAGGCCCAGCAGGAGGTTCTCATGTGAGCTTCACTTGTGGTTCAGCTGCAGATCTGTTCGTTTGAGATAAGATGTAAGGCAGATCACCACCATGTCCAGTCTAACCAGGTGTTAGACTCCAATAAACAGACTCCACGGTTGAAAACTTCAGGTGAGAATTTTAAGCTTTCCGGGAACAAAAGGCTTTGTAAAACAAGAAGGTGTAATTATTGCTTCTGAGTTACAGGGCCTGTTTCTTATCTCACCAGGCAGCACGTAGTGGGTGCTCGGAAGGATTTTCGGAATAAAGCTCACAAAAATTCTTTCTCAAATGAATAGCTTAATCTGGGTTTTCTTCTGTTTTTCTAACCTTGCCCCTGATATCTAGAAAGAAAATAGGCTTTTTGTATTTTTTTGTTTGTTGGGGGGGGTGTTTATTTTGAGACAGGGTCTTTCTCTATGTAGCTCTGGCTGTCCTTGAACTCGATCCATAGACCAGGTTGGCCTTGAACTCACAGATATCTGCCTGTCTCTGCCTCTTGAGTGCTGGGATTAAACCACACCCAGCTAAAATAGACACCTTAAATGTCAGTTTTTAAAAATAAGAGCTGAGAGAAAAACTGGAAACATCTGTCTGGGCAAAGACTCCACTGTATTATGTTTCCCAGACAGAGTCCGATCCTGCTAAGGAGGCTGTTTTAGGTGAGATTTTCATTATTAGGGACATCGGATTTTCATCTCTTACTCGGAGATAGTACACTAGTGAGGAGAAACCTGCACCCCTGCACTGGCACTCCCTGCGGGCTGCACCCCTGCGCTGGTACTCCCTGCGGGCTCCTTGATCAGCTTCTTTGCCATTGGTCCCTTTTACTAGATGTGACTTTCACTCCAGTGTTACCTCCTATTAGTAATTGAAAGTATTAACAACAGAGAGCATTTGAAAATATTACTGTTTTCCTACACTGCTCTGAAAGGGTTTTCCTAAAAAACAGAAATCTAAATGAAAGCGCACCCGTGCTTTCAAAGATCAAATGAACCGTCATCTTGCCTCTCACTGTCTATTAGGGTTTAAGGTATTTGCTTTTTACATAAAACAGGTCAGAAGTTAAGATCATACAGCCAGGCCTGGTGGCACTGGTCTCTAATCCCAGCTACTTGGGAGGCTGAGGGAGGAGGATCACAAGTTCAAAGCCTACCTGGGCTACAGAGTGAATTCAAGGCCAACCAGTGAATGTAGACCTGTGTCCGAATAAACACGTTTTTAAAAAGACTGAGAATGAGGCTCAGGGAACGGAGTGTGCTTATCCAGCATGCTTGTGAGAGGTTGTGTGAGGCCCAGTGCTGTGGGGGAGGGAGGCTACAGGGAACCCTAAGGGTCAAGGGGAGAGGTTGTATGTGTGCTCCTCTGTGTGTGTCTGCAGTAACCTTGGGTCCAGTTGTCAGCACTGAAAAAAAGCAGCAGTGTGACTTCATATAGTAAATCCTGGCCTTGAACAGCTCTGGCTTCAGCCTCCTCTTACGAAGGCCAAGCTCCAAAGGTCTGTTTTCCTGGGACGGAAGCACAGCGGTGGTAGAGCCCTTGCATTACATGAGCAAGGCTCTGGGGTCCTGGTTTTGAACTCTCCTACTGCTAAAGACAAAACAGAAACCTGAGGCCATCGCAGGAAGGTGGAGAGTTTCAGACCAGCCTGAGAGCTGTATTCAAGACCCTGACTTTAGAGTTTTAAAATGTGTGGTTTTAGCTGGGCACAGTGGTGTATGCCTTCAACCCCAGCATTTAGGAGCTGGAAACAAACAGATTTCCTTGAGATTATACTTACCAAGGCCGCTTAGTAAGACCCTATGGTGGTTTGAATGTGCTTGGCTCAGGGAGAGGCACTTTTAGAAGGTGTGGTGGGCCTTGTTGGAGGAAGTGTGTCACTGTGGGGGTGGGCTTTGAGACCCTCCTCCTAGCTGCCTGAGGACCGTCTGCTCCTGGCTTCCTTTGGATGAAGACATAGAACTCGAACTCGCAGGTCCTTCTCCAGTGTCAAGCCTGCCTGGATTCTGCCATGTTCTCACCTTGATGATAACGGACTGAACCTCTGAACCTTTAGTCATGGTGTCTGTTCACAGCAGTAAAACCCTAAGACAAACCCTGTGTCAAAAAGTGCATATGCTGGGGATGTAGTTAAGTAATGGATATTGATTATCTTTTGTGACAAATATCATCCAAAATGTTGTGACTACACACACACACACACACACACACACACACACACACACACTTAGTTGCAGTAGTAGAATATGAACAGCAAGACCAAAAGGATGGAGCAGAGAGGGTGATAAGATGTAGAAGTTCAGGGCAGAATGTAGTTCTGTTGATAGAATGATTACCTTGCATGCACAGAGGCCAGGTTCGAGCCCAGCAGCAAAGAAACTGGGCATGGTGGCGCCCCCGGGAGGTGGAGGGAAGGGTTGCAGTTTAAGGCCTTCACATGGTACATAGCGAGTTTGGAGCTAGACTGGGCTACATGAGACTAAGTCTCAAATACTTTGTGTGTGTGTGTGTGTGTGTGTGTGTGTGTGTGTGTGTGTGTGAGAGAGAGAGAGAGAGAGAGAGAGAGAGAGAGAGAGACTGGGAGTTGGGGGAGGGGAGAATACGGATATTCCATGGAGGAAGGAGGGAGTGATAAGTTTGATGCAGTACTGAGCTGGGTTTAGAAGACTGGAAAAAAGAGCAACAGGAAGTTGTGGAGACTGATGTTTTCCGAGAAATAAAAGGGTCTGTGTTGTGAATATTTGGGTGGAAGAGGTAAGGACAGGCTAGATCTAGCCGGCTCTGAATCTGTGTGCCTGCAGATGGGTCGTTGGGGTTCATTAGGAGGGTACAAAGTCTGCTGGCTTAATAGGTCTGTACCTCAAGAGCAGTCTGGAGTCAGAAGGGCTGTTGGAGAACTTGGCGGGTCCCTGGAGGCTGTAGGATAAGTATTTGTTTTGTATTTAAGAAAGTTTTTGAAAGTAGAAGTTCTTAGATGAGAACGAGTCCTGGGACCAGCTTTTACCTTTCTGTTCGGTCAGCTTGGGAGTTTCTGAATGGGCAACTTGGGTGTGGGAGGGAGAGGAGGCGCAGACTCTGGCTTGCTGTGGAAAGTCACACTGCAGCTTTTCCAAGTGAGCTGAGAACTGTGCTCAGAGCTCACCAGTGTCCTGTGCTGACTTAAGTAAAGGTGCTTTGGGGGTGTGGTTTATAATTTATTTTTAATGGAAAAGAAAATAAACTAAGAATGACTAAGAATTTTTTTTTAATTCTTCTGTTTTTTTGAACAATGGAAAAGGGTATTGGGAGTCAGTTTTCTATAAAGAATAGATTAGCCTCTGGAAGATGGTGACTGAATGCCTTGCATCCCAGCACTGGGGAGGCAAAGGCAAGTGGGTCACTAGGCGTGCCAGGCCAGCATGGTCAACAGATGGAGTGCCAGACCAGAGCAGCCAGAGCTATGCAGAGAAACGGCCAAATCAACCCAAAGAGTTGATTTACCAAAATGATAAGCACGGCGTCATTGTTTCTTCTTTTCGTAAACTCCGTGTTATAAAACTCATTCTTGTTAACACACATTAGCTTCACGCACAGAGGAATCGGCCCAACCAGATAGAGACTATGTACATAGGGTTTCCATCTTGCTGTAAAACCAACAAAATGGCTGTCACACAAAGCCACTCGGGTGCCTGTTCAAAGGAACAAATGTTGTCAGGAGCCACTGGTCCTAAGGCCCACAATGGCCACTCTGTGCTTGCCTGCCTCTATCTCATCTCATGACTTTCATCATATGTAAAACCCACTCATGGTAATCAGTCGGGACCATTCTAAACAGTTCCTACTGTGAAACACTTGCATTTTAATGTCCTTGAAGGTCAAGGGAAAAAAAAAACATATCTTTTAAGAAGTCATTTGGTCATTATGTCATTGTGTCGAGATTTTTCAGGACCAAGTTAAAGATTATTTCTTTGCTAGGTTGTTTTGTGTCCTAGTTTGGGGAGGCATGTTCTCAAAATCCCTGAGTGAGAGAAGGAAGGGCAGAGGTCACCCTAGGGTCCTGCTCTGGTCAGAAGGAGTTTTTCTGTTTATTTAAATCTGGGTTCTCTGTATTCATGTCTTTTCTGTGATCCACTCTGTTTATTTTTGGTCTTGCCCAGCTTAAGTTGGGATGAATTCAGTTCATTATATTTCTGCCTCCTTTTCTGACATCACAAGTGTTGGCAGCATCCTAGGACCGCTTCTAACGTCCCTCCTACCACATAGCTCGAAATACTTTCTAATATAGTTTCCAAGAGTTATTTAGGACTGAGTTTTTAAGGTATTTTTTAGACTTTATGTATATTTATATGTACATGCCACGTGTGTGTGTGTGTGTGTGTGTGTGTGTGTGTGTGTGTGTGTGTGTATCTATCCTCTGAGGTCAGAAAAGGACATCAATCCTCAAGAGCTGGTGTTCAACATGGGGCCTGAGAACTGAACTCAGGTCTTCTGAATAAACAGCAAGCACTCTTTTTTTTTTTTTTTTTTTTTTGGTTTTCCGAGACAGGGTTTCTCTGTGCAGCCCTGGCTGTCCTGAACTCACTTTGTAGACCAGGCTGGCCTCGAACTCAGAAATCCGCCTGCCTCTGCCTCCCAAGTGCTGGGATTAAAGGCGTGTGCCACCATGCCCGGCTTACAGCTGAGCCATCTCTCCAACCCCAGGACTCAGTTCTTATGGCTGTATGGGTGGGTCTTCTAGTTATCTTTGTTGGCGTTGTAATACAGTTACGTTGTCAAAAGAGACTTTCTTAATGTCAGAAATGAAATGTGCTAAGACTGGCTTTGTGACCCAGTGTGTCAGCCGTTTCCATCTCTCTTTACAAAATGAAGAGAATGTTTGTCGTGTATAGACGAGATCTGAGTAGGTAGCTCAGGATGGCCTTGCATCCTGCATCCTCCTTGCATCCTCCTGTCTTCTATCTCAGCCTCCTGAGTACGGAGGTTATAGGGGAGCGCCGCCATGCCTGGTCAACGGAATGTATAAGGTTGCTTTATCCTGGTACACTGTACTGTAAACACTGCTTAGATCACATCTTTAACCACGTTGCTGGAGTCTTCTTCTGCAGTCCATCTGATTGTGAAGTCTGTAGGGAGGGGTTTAGAGTTGATCGCCTTACCGGAGTCGTGACATCCGAGTGGTATGATCCGTTGTGATAGTTCCGGGAAAGTAGAGGAAGCCAGGTGACCATCAAGATGGGTCATGGCGGGTTGGCAGTGGGTCAGCGTGGGCAGCAATGGGAGGGGGCCAGAAAGACATGGGCGTGTTGCTGTTGGAAGTAAGGAGACTCTGCAGGGCTGGCTGGATATGAGTGTCAGGAGGCGGGAGGAGCCAGGAGTTTTGTGCCTGTGAATGGGCCTTTGAGAGAAGAGGTCACTGTGGGGATTCCACAGGCTTGGTAGCTTTCAGGTGCACAGTGACTGAGACATTGTTGCTTGGGTTGTGTGTGCCTTCTGGCTATTGATAAGCAGTCGGGTGCTGTAAGGAAGGTAGTAGGCTTACCCTCTAGGGCATACGACATCCTTCTGGAATGTTGCAGTAAGAAGAAAATGAGATGCTTTTTTTTGGGGGGGGGAGGAGGATCAAGCAAACTCACTGCAGCTCGGTGAGGTGGGAGGAGGTGGGGGCGTCACTCGCCTCTCTACAGTCACAGCTCAATAACTATTAGACTTTTCCACTCAGCTGGCTGTTGTTGTCCTTCAGACTAAAGCATGCTGAGTAGATGCAGACTCACTAAGATGATGAATGAATGACCTTGGCCTTGTTCTCCTTGCTCAAAGAATAAACAATGGATGGTAAACACAGGAAACACCAAACCCATCGAGACCTGGCTGTATTTCTGGTCTTTGAGTTTTTTCCCCCCGAAGCTTGCCCTTCACCCCTGCAACCCTGAGAAGAGTCTGTTTCTTAGTACCTTCTGCTCACCTTAGCCTCCCTTACTGCAGAGAGACCCTAGACTGGACGAGGACAGTAGGTATTTCCAAGTGGTAATGACCCTCAGACCTGTGGCTGTGCTCAGCACTGTCAGTCCTGTCTGCTCCAGCTCAAGGGTCCCTACCTCAGGGACCATTCCGGGCCAGGAGGAGATTGCCTCTTTGTTCCCACCTTTAGATCACAATGGACCGTGAAATTCTGTATTCTCTGTTCCTAGGGCACCTCACATTCTCAGTTCTTTTAGAAATCAACAGTTGGGGCTGGTGAGATGGCTCAGCAGGTAAGAGCACTGACTGTTCTACCGAAGGATCTGAGTTCAAATCCCGGCAACCATATGGTGGCTCACAACCATCTGTAATGGGATCTGACACCCTCTTCTGGTGTGTCTGAAGACAGCTACAGTGTACCTATTTATAATAATAAATAAATCAGAAAGAAAGAAAGAAAGAAAGAAAGAAAGAAAGAAAGAAAGAAAGAAAGAAAGAAAGAAAGAAAGAAAGAAAGAAAAAGAAAGAAAGAAATCAACAGTTAACGTCCAGGAGCCGTGCGGAACCAAGCTTTCACCTGCTTTCTTCTGCCACCCTGGCCTTGTAGAAGACCCTGCTTAGCTTCCTCACACACAGAATGTGAGAGACAACAGCCCATGGAAAGCCAAACAGTACAGTTTTTAGAGTTACAGCAACACATACAAAAGGTATCTCCTGGAAGTGCACGGTGGTAAGCCACCACCTCCCCGCCACACCGTGAGGGCCCACGTGCTGCCCGCTGCCATCCCTGCCCAGATGGGCACAGTTCCAGAGCCTTCCCACAGGCTGGGGAGTTCTGAACTGTGTGGGTGAATCAGCATTTCCTATCCTGCACACCTTGCCGACTGACTCCCCAGGGAAGGCTGGTGCACGCCAGCCCCTCCCCTTTCCTTGGGGAGCTGTGATTCACTCGGGTCAGGACCGAGTTTGAGCTGAGTCAGTGGGTGGGATCCACAGGAAGGATGCAAGAATTAGCCTGCCCTCACTGCCTGGGCCGGCTCGCTTAGCCTGACTCCAGCCCCAGGAGCATAGCTAAAACACCGGCATCTCTCTACCTTTGCTGGGCTTCGCGGCTTGCGCTGGCTCCGGTTGTCGGGCGCTCTCCGTGGGTCTGCAGTGCAGGGTCACTAGATGCATGCTACGCGTTTGACTATTTTGAGACTTACTACATTGGAGTTCGACCTGTGTATCTATCTGAAAGCCTGACTTTTATGCTATTAGTCATTTAGATATTTATATAATTGTGTTACTGTTAAAGGTCACATGTTATTAAATGGTTTTCAAAGCCTTTGGCCCTTGTTGTGGTGGTTTGGTTAGGGTTTTTGATATAGGTTCTCATAAAGCCCAGGCTGGCCTTCAATTCGCTATGGAGCTGGGGCCTTGATTTTGGTCCTCCTGCCTCAAGTACTGGGACTAGAGATGTGGGTCACTACATCTAGCCTTGTTATTTTTTGTTTTGAGACAGGGTCTTGTTATATAGTTTAGGCTGGCTTCCAACTTGTCACACACACACACACACACACACACACACACACACACACACACACACACGGCTTATGACTTTGGACGCTTTGAGTCTTTGCCCACGTTATTTGATGTAATGGTATCTTCTCAAAGCTGAGTGTGTGCGCTCTTCTGGTTTCCTAACCTTGCTCTTGAGTTGACCTGGACTTAGTCACTGAGAACATGAAGAGAAATGGGGTAGGTGATCTCTAAGTCCGTTCTTAGATTCTTGCCACACTCAGCCGCCTGAGCGAATCCCATTGCAGGGGTCCGTACTGATTGACTGTCTCCACAAATGACCGCGTCTGTTAAATGTCCACTGGAGGCATGTTCCTCGTTGTCGTCTCTCTGATCTTGTAGAATATTTTACTGAACTCATTTGGCGTTTAGGGTTCTGAGATGGGTCATCTGCAAAGAAAGTCAGAAAATGAACTACCTTACAGGGTCACATTTTCTTTTTTCCTTTTTTCTTTTTCCAAGACAGATTTCTCTGAGTAGCCCTGGCTGCCCAGGAACTCATACTGTAGATGTAGCTGGGCTTGAAATCAGAGACTCGCCTGCATATAGAGGTGTGTGTCACCACGCCTGGTTTGGCACTTTTTTTTTTTAAGATCTATTTATTATTATATCTAAGTACACCATAGCTGTCTTCAGACACACCAGAAGAGGACGTCAGATCTCATTACGGATGGTTGTGAGCCACCCTATGGTTGCTGGGATTTGAACTCAGGACCTCTGGAAGTGCAGTCAGTGCTCTTAACCACTGAGCCATCTCTCCGGCCCCTGGTTTGGCACTTAAAAAAAAAAGTGTGTGTGTGTGTGTGTGTGTGTGTGTGTGTGTGTACATCTATGATGTATGCAGTAGTGTCACTTTTTGAAAATATATTTATTTTTATTTATCTGTGTATTTGTGTGTTTATATGCACAATGTGTGTGTGTAAGAGTGCCCACAAAGGCCAGAGGTCATTGTATCCTCTGACACCAGAGTTTAGCCAGTTGTGAGCCAGGTGTAGGTGCCAGGAATCAAACCTGGTTTCTGTGGAAGAGCAGTAAGCGCTCTTAACCGCGGATGCCTTCGTTCCTAGAAGTTATATGGACATGACTTCCTTACTAGGGTCACCTTCAGTATTTTCTACCTTCCGTAGAACTTGCAGTATCTTTGGGCCTCAGACACCCGTCAGGCTTAGAGAGATCACTCATGCCTCTGACCATCTTAGCTCTGGTCCCCAAGTGCAGTGACCTGGAGAAGGCTCAGGCAGACAGGCCAGGAAAGCCTAAGGGAGGATGTACCAGAGCCTAAGAGTGGAAGCCCTCAGGGCAAAGAAGATGCCAGCCTTACTTTACCAAGTCCCAGCACCAGTGTCTATTGTAATGCTTCCGTTCCTTCATAAAAGTCATCCAGATGCGGTGGGTGCCCGTCTCTAATTCAAGCACTCAGGAGGCAGAGGTAGATGGATCTCTGAGTTCAAGGCCAGCCTAGTCTACATAGCAAGCTATAGGTCAACCAGGGATGCACGGTAAAATCTTCTCTCAAAAATATCTATATGTTCTTATGTCATGCATGTGTGTGTGTGTGTATGTGTGCACCTGTGCACACACGTGTGCCTTTTTTTTCCTTATCGATTCATGTAGATGGACATACAGACCGATTCCATTTCCTGACCATTGTGACTTGATCAGTGACTATCAGCAGTGTTAACCATCAATGCAGCAGGTTCTAAGTCCTTCGGGTGTTTGCCTAGAAGTGACCCAACTAAGCCATTCGGTAGAAAGGACTGTTTTCAGTGTTTTGAGAACCCCACACTGATTCCCAGGGTAAGTTTAGCCTCTGACCTACAGTGGACAAAGGTCCCTTTTTCTCCTCATCTTTGTCAGGAGGTGCTGTCATTTGTTTTTCTGGGTGACTGCTATTCCAGTTGGGGTGAGATAGAATCTCAGTATGGTTTTAATTTTCATCCCCTTGACAGCTAAGGGTGTTGAACATGTCTAAAAATATTCATTGGCCATTTGTATCTCTCCTTGGGGGACCTCTGTACAGTTGCATAGCTCAGGTTTTTGGGTTGTTTGGGGTTTTGTTTGGTTTTGTTTTTTGTTTTTTGGATTGTGTGTGTTGTTCTGTTTAGGTTTCTGAGTAGCTTTTCATTTGTTTGTTGTTTGAGACCAGGCCCGACTCTGTAGCCCTGACTGGCTTAGAAACTCACTGTGCAGGACAGGCTGACCTCAGACTCAAGAGATGCACCTAACTCAGGCTGTCTCTAGAGTGCTGGGGTTAAAAGCGCACATCACTCGGCCTGGCTTGGTGAGCATTTTGAGTTGGTTTTCTAGATGTTAATCGTCTGTCAGATGGATAGCTAGAAACAGTCGTCTCCAGTTCCGTGGGCTCTCTGAACCCGGTGATCCCTTTCCTTTGTGGAGCAGACTTCTCATCTCATGATATTCCACTTGTCACTGTTGGCTAGAGTCCCATTCAGAAAGCTCTTAGCTGTACCTGTTTTAAAGTGTCTTCCCCTCAGCTTCCGGGTTTTGGGGTCTTCCCTTAAGGTGTCTGGTCCACTTGGGGTTAGTTTCCACGCAGGGTCAGAGAGAAGGCTCTAGTTTCAGTTTTCTGTATGTGGATATTTAGTTTCCCCAGCACCACCTGTTAAAGAAGAAGGATGTCTTTTCTCCAATATATATAATTTTGGTGGTTTTTCTCAAAGCTCACTGGGTTTATGTTTGAATCTTACATACTGTCTGGATTGATCTCCATGTCTGTTTTTGTGTCACTATCATATTGGCTTTGTAACATAACTTGGAATCAGGTGTGGTGGTACATTGAGCATTATTAATTATAGGGATGGACTGTCTATGCAGGTGTGGGGGCCAGAGGACACTGGGTGTCCTGTTCTATCACCTTCTGTCATGAGATGGATTCTTACTGAACTTGGGCCACCAAGCCCCAGTGATCACCCTGTTTCCCCCTGACTCCCAACACACACACACACACACACACACACCATTGCACTAGGATTACAAGTGCCTGGCTTTTTTTTTTTTAACTTAGTTCTGGGGTTCAAACTCAGGCCCTCTTACCCACTGAGCCTTCTCCCTAGACACAGTATACCCTCATTTGCTTATCTGAGCTATTTTGTGTTTTTAGATGCAATTTAAGATTTTTTTTTCTATTTCTGTTTAAAAAAACAAACTGGTATTGGAATTTTGATGAGATTGCATTGAATCTGTAGATTGCTTTTGGTAAGACAGCCATTTTCAGTGTTAATTCTTCTGGTCTGTGAGTGTGGGCCTAACCTTCTGCTTTAGAGCCATACGGCACGGTTCAGGTCACTAACTACTGTTATGTGTTTTATTTCTCTAGAAGATCTCCTTCCTTGCCTCAGAATGGAACCCTGGCTCCTACCCTGTTTTCTGTGAGCTAGCTAGAGACAGCTTTGCGTGGGGATGCCTGGGAACCAGCAGAAACCAGAGTCTCTGGAGATGGACTCTGACACGTCGCCCAGCTGCGGGCTCAGTGACTTGAGCAGAGGCGGCAGTCTGGAGAGCCGGTGTAGCAGTTCCCGGTCCAGAAGTTTCACTATGGTGAGCGGATGCCTTCTTTAAAGCTTTTAGATGCTTTGGTTAGTTGATTTGAGGAACAGCTTACAAAGCCCAGTTGGATGTCTTGGAATACTTCTCTGTGACCTGGCATTTTCTTTTGAATCATCGTAAATTCTGCATGTAGCGGTGGAGCGAATCTCTGGCCACAGATAATAACTTAGGGCAGCTTAGCCCCAGAAAGGACCATGCCTGAAGGAACTGATAACCCAGGCTGGGGGCAGGGGAGCCATCCCACAGGATAAAGACAGCTTACTTTCAGACAGACTCAAGGACTTTACAAATCCTGGGCTTTCTGATCCAGACCCTTATGTGGCACTAACAAACCCAAAAATGTTAGGTCTTTTGAAAGATTTGTTTATGTTTTTCAGAGATGCCCACCCCTCTAGTGCTTCCAGAAGACATATTGGATTTGTAGGCCACCTGTTCTCAACTCGGTGACAGGAGTACTAAGCCATGTCATGAAACATCCCATGTCCATCCCTTCTGGAAGCATAACCACATTTATAGTCTTGAGTTCTTTTTTTTTTTTCCTTGAGGCAGGGTTTCTCTGTGTAACAGCTCTGACTGCCGAACTTGCTTTGTAGACCAGGCTGGCCTTGAACTCTCAATGATCCTCCTGGCTCTGCCACCCAAGTGCTGGAATTGAAAACCTATGCCACCATGCTAGGCTTGAGCTCGTATTCTTAATGTGTTTTTAAAGTCTAATCTGCCCAAGGACACAATGGAGCGTCCGTTAGAAATAGTGGGATTTTGAAAGGTAGGTTGGAAAGAGTAGAGAGGTCTTCAGAATTGATTCCTAGGGAATTTAACCCTAATCTATGTCCTGTTCTTTGAGGGTTCGGGGCACCCCACTGTGCTTCCTAATCATTTTCACTTATGACTTGGGCATAAGCAGTCATCCAGATTCTCTGGCAAGGTTTTAAAATTTAATGCTCAGTGAGCTCTCGTGACTCCCCCCAACTCCCAAAGCTAATGGACTTCATGTCCTACAGTCACAGATCTACCCACGTGCATGCCCCTTAGTCACAGAGCAAGGACGGGGGACTGTTGAGCTGTGGGGATTGCTCTTCTCAGGGTGACGTTAGGCACTAGTGTGTACAGTGCCCCAGGATTTTGATAAGCCATTTGCTCTGTGACATGCAGACTGGCCAGTAAGTGACCCTGGGTTGCCTTCTTCCCTGAACCAGACCAGAAACTATTCTGGTCTAATGAGCTATTTGAAGACATTGCCAGAGAGCTTCTATTTAACTCCTTAGACATTAGCAAAGGCCTATTATGTACAGGATCTGAGTGAAACCTGGTTTTGTTCAAGATCACATCAAGATGAGTAGAGCTGGGGTGGTATGACGTGTGGGGGTGGAGCCTAGCTAGAATGTTTGTGGGGCAGTGGGCTGCACACAGGCAGCCTGCTCTCCAGTCAAGCAGTGGCACAGCTTATGAGGCTCTCTGAACATCAGACACATTCGAGATCAAGGGCTCTGTGGCCAGTTTAAAGAAGTTTAAAGCCACCGAACCCAGCTTGTGAGCCTTTGAAGCTATTCTCTGTCAGTTCTGTAATCAAAACTGTACACAGACCTCATTCTTTGCTGGTTTGTTTGTGTCCCTTTCTTGACTGAAGTATAGGTTGAAGTTAGCCACAGCGGAAAAAGAAAAAGAAATTACAACAGTGTCCGGTTAGAAATCAGCATAATTAAGCCCTTGTTCTGCCATCGGGAAATACCATGTGTACTTACGGTGGCTCTGCCTAGGCTGCCAGAGACAGCACATCATTTAAGCCGAGAGCCTTCTCTCTGCCTTTATCCTGCTCTGGCATCTGTTTGCGTAATTAAATCAGGAAAGCATTGCTCAAATGTCAAACAGGTCTTTGGTTTCTTTGAGAGCATGTGATCTGGCAGGAGAGATGGCTCAATGGTTAAGAGCACTGGCTGCGTTTCCAGAGGCCCTGGGTTCAGTTCCAAGCACCCACCTGGCAGCTCACAGCTCTCTGTGACTCCAGTTTTAGGAGATCCAGCACCCTTTTCTGACATCCTAGACACTAGGCATAAGGGGTGAATGCAGATAAAACACCCATATACATCAAATAAAAAGAAATCTTGGAGAAAAAAAAAAAAACATCCGATCACCAAATCAGAATCCACAAGACAAAATGTCCTCGGCTGCCTACCCGGGGTCAAGCCGTGAAGAGTCTTGGTTCAGATCTGTTTTCAAAACATTTGTTTGGTCACCACAGCTGGCTTGCCTGCTGCTTCTGAATGAGTCTTGCCATGCAGCCCAGACTGGCATAGAATTGACTACACCAAGACCACACTGGCCTCAAACTTAGCATGATCCTCCTGCTTCAGCCCAAGTACTGGGGTCGCAGGCAGGTGCCAGCCCACCAGGCTCTGGTTGTCCTCATTTTTACAATATATATATTTCCTTTTCTTTGGTCTTTCTGGTCCCTTTGTGCATTCTTCAGGTTGTCATTCAACCAAATGTTTTTTTTTCTCCTTGGGGGGGGGAGGAAATAGAAAAGCCTGACACAATCATAGGAATAAAAGCCAGGAGTTTTTAAGTAGAGGTTATTTTAGAGTGTGTACATCTTAAACCTTCTCAGGTCTTGGTTCTACTAAAAGTATGGATTTTTTTCCTCTCTAGTATCCTTCTCCTGGCCGCTCACCCCACATTCTCCTCTCCTAGTGGGTTCTCACCTAGATCTTTGTGTACTACTGGCTTTGTACGTATTACCGACATTCTGTGTAGAGTGTGTCGTGTGTGCGTGTATGTGTGTGTGTGTGTGTTGTGTGTGTGTGTTGTGTGTGTGTGTGTGTGGCTCAGTGGGTGAAGTGCTTGCTGTGGAAGTGTCAGGACCTAAGTTGAATCCCTGGAACCTCTGTAACGCCAAGTGCAGTAGTGTGCACCTGCAACCTCAGTGCTCCCACTCTGAGATGCAAGGCACAGACGGGTAGAGCCTTGGACGATCAAGGGCCAGGTAGCGTGCTGTATGTAGCACCAAACAGGAGAGAGAGGAGATGCCTGCTATGGCATGTGTGTGCTTACATTCACATATGTGTGACTGCACATGCGTGTGTGTGCACGCACACACACACACACACTCACACACAGGAAAAGTTTGTCATCTACCTTTTAAGAAATTACTTAACTCAGGGTGGAGAGATGGCTCAGTGGTTAAGAGCACTGGCCTCTCTTCCAGAGGTCCAGAGTTCAATTCCCAGCAACCACATGGTGGCTCACAACCATCTGTAATGGGATCTGATGCACTCTTCTGGTATCTTTGTCTGAAGACAGCGACAGTGTACTCATATACATAAAAAAATAAATAAATCTTTTAAAAAAATTACTTTACTCTAGGGGTAGGACTTGGTGGCATATGCCTTTAGTCCTAGCACTCAGGAGGCAGAGTCAGGTGGATCTCTGTGAGTTTGAGGCCAGCCTGGTCTACATAGTGAATTCCAGGACATCCAGAGATACATAATTCCAGGCTACACAGAGAAACCCTGTCTCAAAAAAAAACAATAAACAAACAAACAAACATTTATGGAAAGGGACTTTGTAAAAATCAACCAAGCAACAACAACAAATAGCTCCTATCAGCATATAACCTTCCTGATTAATGCAGACAAACTTACTTTTTAAAATAACTCACTGTCATTTATATTTGTCTTCATTTCCTAAGTGAAGCCAGCCAGTCCACAGGGAGATCACTGTGGAGTCTCTCTGCTCTCCTCCATGTGGGTGTCTATTCCGCAGCTCTGCTTTTTAAAAATTGAAATGTAACTCACATTCTTTAAAGTTCACTCTCACTTAAAGTGTGCCAGGTCACAATTTCTAATATATACACAGAGATGTGCAATCAACAGCTGCCATTTTTAGAACATTTTTTATCCTATCCAGTGTTCAGTAACAATCCAAAGTGCATATGAAATAGCACTACCACCAAATAGTCAAAGCTTTCTTGAGAGCAAAGTAGAAGCGGTTGAAGTGCCGGTCTCCAGAGTATATGCAGCACAGCGTGACTGGAGAGGCAACTCAGTGGTTAGGAGCATTGCTGCTCCTGCAGGGGACCCAGGTTTGATTCCAGCACCTACATAGCAGCTCACAACTGCCAATAACTCCCATCCAGATTCAACACCCTCTTCTGCCATCCGTGGGCACTGTGTGTGAGTGGTGTACAGGTGTACCTGCAGGCCAAAATACCCATACACGTTATTTTTAAAGTATACTACAGCATTGCAGTCTTACAGCCTACTAGAAACTTGCCGGGTAGTTCAGTGGCACACACTTCCTTCATATATGCAAAAGGCCTTGAGTTTGCTTGTCAGCTACACACACACACACACACACACACACACACACACACACTCACATACACAGCATAATATTAGCATTAATACAGACACAGAGACCAATGGAACACAATAGAGAGCTGGCTTTCAGCAAAGGTGCTATAAACACACACAGTGGAAAAAGTACAAGCATTCTAATCAGTGACAGTGGAACTTGGATGTCCACCTAAAGAAGGATTAGCCCTAGATTGATGTTTCTTGAGACATGCAACAGGTATATAGGGGAAAAGTTCAGTATCATTGATCACCAGGGAGATACAAACCAGAAACGCAGTGAGATATCATCTTGCCCCAGTAAGAATGGTTATCAGAAAGACTAAAAGCATCAAGTGCTGGTGCAGATGTAGGGAAAAGGGAACCTTGCTTAGTGTGTGTGTGTGTGTGTGTGTGTGTGTGTGTGTGTGTGTGTGTGTGTGT
>NC_034605.1:3514578-3543642 GCF_900095145.1 Mus pahari | reverse complement strand
TCCCAGCAACCACATGGTGGCTCATAACCATCTGTAACAAGATCTGACGCCCTCTTCTGGAGTGTCTGAAGACAGCTACAGTGTACTTACATATATAATAAATAAATTTTAAAAATGAAAAAATTGATCTGTTGTATGAACAAATAGCATCCCGCAAGGGCCAAGCATGGTGGTACATGCCTCTAATCCCAGGACTTGAGGCCGAGGCAGAGGTGATCATGAGTTTGAGGCCAGATTGGGTGAATCCAAACCTGCTATACATAACGAGAGCCTGTCTTCAAACACAGGAAAAAAAAGACATGGCAACACGCTAAGGGCCCATCATCCAGTTAGTGGATAAAGAGAATGTGCTGCGCACACACACTATGGGATGGATGCTCTTTAGCTGTAAAATCCTGTCACTTGCAACAACGTGGGTGGAGCCAGGTGCAGACCATTGTACTTACCCACGGAATCTTACAGACTTGGGGCTGGGGAGGTGGGTTAGCAGCTAAGAACCCTGGCTGCTCTTGCAGAGGGCCCAAGTTCAGTTCCCAGCACCCACATGTCAGCTCACAACCATCTGTAACTCCAGTCCCAGTGGATCCTACAACCCTTGAGGCCTCCATGGGCACCAGACATGTGCATGGTGCAGACACACTTGCAGGCAAAACAGCCATAAAGTAAAAGGAATGGAAACGGTTTCTGAAAAAAGAAGTTGGCTTCATAGTCGTTACAGGCAGCATGGTGGTGACCAGAGCTGGGTAGGGTAGGGGTGGGGAGAGAGATGTCGGTGGTGTGAAGTCACAGGCAGCTAGAAACAAGTTCTGGTGTGTTATTGTACAGCTGACTACTGATGGCAACAGTGTGCACTGCACTTGTGAAACCTGGAAGAAAAGATTTTGAACATTTTCACCATAGTGAAAAATGTTTAAAGATAACATCTATCTGGCTGAGTTTGCTATCACACGGGACCCCACAAATATGCACAATTTTTATGTTTCATGTGTCAGTTAAAACGAATGGTGTCTTTGAGTGTCTGGAGATCACCGGTCAATTCTAGAACTTTTTCATCTCCTCCAGAGAAATCCTGCGCCCACGCCCCATGCCACTCCCCTTTCTTTCTGACTCTGGATGTATCTCAATGCTACACCTCTCCCTGCCCAGCTTCTCCCTCAGGACCAAGAATTCTTCCTTTTACACCCCTGTCGGAGGCAGTGTTCAGCATCTCCCCAGAATAGGAGGAGTAGGCAGGAGCCATCTTGGCCTAGTACCAAGGGCCCCTTGCTCCACTGCCTAGCCTTGCCATCTTTCCTCTCCCAGCATGCACAGAGTCCAGGTTCACTGGGAGAAAGCTTCAAGTCTTCGAAGTGAGGCAACACATACTAAATCCACAGCACGTTTGACCTCGCAGGGTCCAGGTCTCCATAGCATTCACTCAGCCCCTACCCGAGGGAGAAAGCCTTCAGGTTGAGAGTCGGAGTGACCTGGGGGGTCTTGTCTCATTATGTGATTAGCAGAAGAAAAAGGGAGAGAGCTGAAGAACTCCCAGGTATATTGCACAGGATGCTCACAGCCTCTCTGCAAGGTCTGTCGGCACTTGCTAGAATAGGATTAGACAGGGTGGGCGAAAGAGAAGGTAAGCAAAGGACCAAGTTTCACCAGGTTTAGCCCCTTGGTGAAGTAGTTTTCAGACCATTGGAAGTCATGCGAGGCCTTTCCATACAGATGTGAGCAGGTGTGTGTAGCGCATCCTCCTAAGCCTATTTTCCAGATGCTGCCTCACATTGGGAGTGCTTGCTCTCAGGTTGGATTAGACACGGGTCTTATAGTCCATCCTTTTGTTCCTTGAAGTATATGAGTGTTTTGCCTGCGTGTGTGTGTGTGTGTGTGTGTGTGTATTTGTTTGTTTTTTAAAGATTTATTTATTATTATATCTTAAGTACACTGTAGCTGTCTTCAGACACACCAGAAGAGGGCATCAGATCTCATTACGGGTGGTTGTGAGCCACCATGTGGTTGCTGGGATTTGAACTCAGGACCTTTGGGAGAGCAGTTAGTGCTCTTAACCTCTGAACCGCTGAGCCATCTCTCCAGACCCTGCATGTGTATTTGTACACCACATACCTGTCTGCTGCTTGTGGAGGTCAGGAGGAAGAATTGGAACCCCTGGAACTGCAGTTACAAATGGCTGGGAGCCACCATGTGGGTGCTGGGAATCAAACCCAGGGCCACTCTAAGAACAAGTGCTCTAACCACTGAGCGGTCTCTCCAGCCCCCTTAGAGTCCTTTCTGACTCTGTCCTCTTCTTGTGGGAAATTGGAATGTGTCTTAAGCTGAAGGCCCACTTTAGGGCCTTGCCTTTGGTACTTTTGTGTTATGTTATGTTATGTTATGTTATAGAGCTGAGGGTAGAACTCAGGGCCGTGAACATCTCTTTGCTGACACTGCTGTTGCTCATTACCCACGTGCAGGATGACGAGAGCCTGAAGCACCTCACACATGAGGAAAAGGATGTTATCCTGTTCTTTGAAGAGACCCTTGATTCCCTGGAATACGACTTTGACGAGCCAGCCCTGTGTGACAGTGGCATTCACTGCCACTCTCCACAGTCTCTGGAAGAGAGCCCTTCCAGCCACTCTGAGCCCGAAGATGTCATCGATTTAGTACAGCCAGCACCTGCATCTGGGGAAGCTGAGAGCCTTCCGGATGTGCCTCAGGTAACAGGTGAGCAGCAGCACGCAGGCAGGCCCCGACACCTTTGACTTGGTTTGGTGGAGCACTCCAGACACGTTCGCACTTCCTGCTCCGTTTGCCTGGGCTGGTCAGTACAGACACTCTTAAAGCTTCTAGAAGGGAGTTTCTCCAGCCAGGGAACTGTATAGAGGGAGGGAGGGAGGGAGGGAGGGAGGGAGGGAGGGAAAGAGGGAAAGAGGAAGGGAGGGAGATTTAAAAAAAGAGAAGAAAGACCAAATGAACATGTAGGTGTGTGTGTGTGTGTGTGTGTGTGTGTGTGTGTGTTGGGGGGCACTTGATTTGTTGTGCAAGATTATATCCCATTTCTAACACATGGCTATCTGAAGCAGACAAGAAAGGGCAGAGAAGGTTCGAGTTGGTACTGAGCAGATAAGTTCCAAGAGATAAGCTTATGCCCATTGAGTTATGAGGTAGAACAGGAAGGAAATGGTCAGGGAAATTTTCTTACAGCCTTTACTTGCTGATGGGAACTTATATTAAAAACTAGGAGACACATGGGACATGCAGGACAGGAAAGAAGAGAGAAATCATGTGTGCACGCACAGACTGACAACACTGGGAGAGAGGGGTGTACGGTGAGATGAGGTCCCCCTGTACAGCCTGGGCTGGCCTGGAGCTTGCTGGGTGGCCCAGCCTGACGCTCCGTCCTCTTGTCTCTGCCTCTCGAGTGCCGACATCACAGTGTATATATGCCACCACCACTCTTAGCTTCCATTCATCTTCTTTTGGAGCATTACTCAAAATCTGCCACCGCACACAGACTCCATATAAAAAGAGAGCATAGTTTGCAGCCAGCCCTTGGGGGAAGAAACATTGGATTTTGCATTTCTGTTTCGCTTCTGCATTGAAACATAGTCCTAAGGTAATTTGAACCCGCTGATCCTTTAGAAAGATGAGATCGCACAATCACACTGAAGAAAACAGGTTTGGAAAATTTAGCACTTCTGCCCAACAGTTCTCTAACTTATTTTCATAGCTTTTCTAGTTTTCTTTTTCTTTTTCTTTTCTTTTCTTTTCTTTTCTTTTCTTTTTTTTTTTTTTTTTTTTTTTTTTTTTTTTTTTTTTTTTTTTTTTTTGAGGCAGAGTTTCTTTATATAATCCTGGTTGTTCTGGAACCCACTGTGTAGACCAGTCTGGCCTTGAACTCCCAAGAGATCTACCTGCTTCTGCCTCTTGAGTGCTAGGATTCAAGGTGGGCACCGCTACCCTCCATTCAGTGTCTCCTTTGTACAGACCCCTGACGAGGTGGTCACTGCTTGGCTCCTGGGGATCACATGCCCCCAGGGTGATGGATCCTCAGATTCACACCTTTTCCAGACTGCTTCTTAACTGGATGTTTCTGGCTCTAGCTAGTCACCACCCGTCAGGAATCTGTGGGTTCTGAGTGTGTGGATCTGAGAATAAATGGACTGCCTCCTCTGTAACCCATGCGTCAGGACCAGCGTTTTGATTAGACATTGTAGAGGTTCATAATGTGACCCACTGTGGCTCTCTGGAGTAGCGTGGGCAGGAGCATGCTTGTAACTTTTACTGGGGCAAAAACTTATGAGATCTCTCTTCTCCTTTCAGGGGCCCCATCTGATACAAAACAGGGCACTCCTTTTCTTGAAGGTGGGAAACAAGTCGCTGAGAGTTCCCTGCCACCACCAGACTCCAGGGGCCCTGAGGTGTTTCCTCTGCCGCCCTCCCTGCCTGTCCCCGCTCCCTCTGCCCCGCGAAAGGAGCTGATGTCCCCCTCTCCTCCAGCAGAGCATCCCAAATTGCTCCGTTCCGTGCCCACTCCTCTGGTGATTGCTCAGAAAATATCTGAGAAGTTAGCGGGCAATGAAGCCCTGTTTCCCACATCCCCATCAAAGGAAGGCAGGCCAGGGGAATGGAGGACGCCGACTTCTCCAGCCTCTAGAAACGGGGACCATGTCGGCGTGTGGCATCGACACATGACCCAGCCGGCACCCAAGGTCCATCGCTTCCCCAGCAACATAAGCGTGACCAACAGCGCAGGCAAGGACTTCAACAAGACCATCTCCAAGGCGGCTGTCAATGTGCAGGAGCGCAAGGCCCAGGTCCTGGCCAACATCAACGGCATGTCCTTCATCGCTGCAGGCGACACATCATCAGAAGAGCGGTGGCAGAAGGCGGAGGAGCAGAGGAGTGGCTCTGCGGATGGAGCACGCACCCTGGGCAGAGCGGGCATGGCCGGCGAGCCCGGGACGCTGCGTGCAGGAGTCCCGACCAGGGCGCAGCAGTCCCGGGCTGTGCAGACGGAGCAGCCGCCGGCTCTGGCGAACGGCTTCCAGAGCGTGCACGAGGCCCTGCGCAGCGAGCCCAGCTCCTTCGTCCCCACCAGCAAGACCATCACCTTCCGGCCTGACCCCGCTGTGACCAGCAAGCTGGCGCGTCAGAATGCCAGTCGCAGCCTGTACGAACCGCGCCCAGACGGCAGCCAGGATGCCCGCAAGCGCACGGGCTCGCTCCCCCGGGCGGTGGGCTTCCGGCCGCAGGGCATTACAGTGCAGTTCTCCGGCCGCGGCTCCACCGAGGAAGCTCGGCGCGAGGCTCTGCGCAAACTCGGACTACTGAAGGAGAACTTGTGAGGGCCATTGGGTGGGACTGCTGGAATGGCCTGGGTAGAACTTGTATGTCCACACTGGGGAGATCATTTCTGGGTGACACAGTGCTGCTTGTCGGGAAAGAAGTCTCTGTCCCAATCCCAGTGCAGCGTGGAGTCAAGAGGCCAGCAGGGCAAGGACAACTCCCCCTCCCCCTTGAGCTGTCCTTTTCCGTTTCCAGGGTCCTGGAATAACGTTAGGACCTCTGGGCCTCCATAACTGCGACTTGGTCCAGACTCTCTGATCCTATTCCACGGGCCGGCGTTGAAAGCCAGTGTAGGTTTCTGATACTCAGGATTTCCTCTCCTCTTCGAAAATAAAAAAAAAAAAAAAAAAGAGAGAGAAATGCCTGTTAAATTTTTATAGTGTCATTATACAATTTGAAGTCTAGTTGTGTGTTTGTTTTTGAAGGATGGAAGTTGGCACCTTACGGATGGGGGGTTTGTTTCTTGACATAATTTTCTTTGCCCCATTTTCTTAACTAAAACTCTAAATGAACCCATTCGGGTAAGATTTACTGTAATTTTGAATTGTGAAAGTTAAAAATGAGGTCGAGTTTGGAAAAGGTAATTTTTAGAAAGCAAGTCTTATTTGACTCTCTAAAATCTGCTCCCGGGATGTGTGTGTGTGTGTGTGTGTGTGTGTGTGTGTGTGTGTGTGAGTCTGACGTGACATGTATCTATGCTAATGACCATGTGAGTATCCGTAGTCTTCATATGCACATTCATTATTACTTAAATAGCTACTTCTGAAGACACCATTATCTAACTGCAGGATATGAGCGCTTCCTTTTCTCTAACAGATACCTTGGCACTGTGATGAGACCCTAAGAATTCTTCTGCTAAGGCTACACGAGCCTCGAGCACAGTATGCTCTGTTCCCAATTAAAGCAATATTTCCTGATTTCAAACAAGCAAGATAGTTCCTGTTTTTACTTAACATTTTCTAGAATTCAAAAGAAAATTCAAATCTTTGTCCCCTCACTAGCTCTGTGTTACAAGGTAGCTAGAAAAACAAAAGAAAAGGATCTGCTAGGTTATGTTCTATGAGCAGTGTCTCCGGCTTGAGTTGAAGGAGAACACTGAACTCAGTTGTGCAGCCTAAAGTTTTCTTCCAGATTTTTTTTACAGAGTTGTGGCCACAGTGTTATTATCAAAACCATTTATGGCTGGAGTCTCGAACTTCTAAAAATAGCTAGGAAAGGACTGGCCCGAGAGCCACACCCTTCTGTCCACGAGTCCTTCCAGCACTCACTGTAGCAGAGCCCATTGGTTCTCCCCATGAGTGTTACTGAGACTCTGACTTCTAATGAACTGTTGAAGGACACATTCCTGGTCCCCACTTAGCTTGTAAGTTACATACAGGGAATGAGTAGGTTTTATTTCTTTGGAGCCAAGGTCTAGCAATTGGCTCAGCTCTTGTTCTCCCGAAGCCATCTCAAACATTTTAAAATCTTAATTTAAGGAGGGGCTCAAAACTTTTTTGAGTGCTTTTAATTTTGCTGTTACTTATGATAGATTTGCTGAGAGGGGCCAGGAGGTCCCTTTTGACAAAGTGAGATGCCATACACAGTGTTTTAATAACTGAAGGTCTCAATACAGCTGTTACAGATCCTTTATAGACGATTATTTCTTTTTCTATGATCTTATTGTGAGTAGAATGAGTTTGACTGTATATTAATATATTCTCCTAATTATATCTGGAAAAACAAAATTTTGTCTTACCTGTAAACTATTGTATTATGTTATACACGATATTTCCTCTTAAAGGGTTATCTTTTTTCTTTTATTTATTCATATTTTTCTCTATTTAATCTATAATGACATTGACTGTTACTTTAGTTGTTACTTATGTCCAAAGCCCTAATTAAAGTCCTCTTTTTGTGATTGATGAGGACCCTGCTGTGTGTCTTGTTTGCTGAAAAGCATTAGTTTCTGATTAGTTTCTGTTTTGTAGTTATGTGACATGTTTTTTTGTTTGTTTGTTTGGTTTTGGTTTTTTGGGGTTTTTTTGTTTTTTTTTGTTTTTTTTGGTTTTTCAAGACAGGGTTTCTCTGTATAGCCCCCTGGCTGTCCTGGAACTCACTCTGTAGACCAGGCTGGTCTTGAACTCAGAAATCTGCCTGCCTCTGCCTCCCAAGTTCTGGGATTAAAGGCGTGTGCCACCACGCCCAGCTTAGTAAATGCACCACCACTGCCCGGCTGACATGGCATTCTTAAATGACATCTAGTTCCCAGTACTGAAGGACCGTATTTTAAAGCAAGATTGAAATGAAAAGGAAAGGTGGACCTGAGGTTCCCAGTTTCTCTTCAGGTGACATTTATAAACATCTCTTCATTTTTAGGAAACTCTTATCATACTATGTAAAAGCCAGAAAACCACACCACCACCACCAACAACAACAACAAGAATTTCTCTTTTGCTTTTAGGAACCTTTCTTTATACAGATGTCCAAACTAGAGTCCTGCAAGCCATAGCCCTACCTAGCAATCACAGAGAACATCTGCTTCCTCCATTTCTTGCCTCTTCTCTACCACATCTGCCCCCCTGCCTAGTGTGTGCATGCCTATCTTCATAAAGTAAGCAGAACCTTTGATCTTTTCTGTGCCTCCTCACCCAGGTTACAGTCTCTTGTAAGGATGCTTGAGGAGGAAGGGAAGGATGCTGCCCACTGGCCATGCTGAGGCCTCTGCTAGGATGCACTGAGACTGATCATGGATTCCTCAGCCATGGGAGGGGACATGCAGGCAGGGCTACGGGAGCAGATTTATGATTGTAGAACTCTTTGCACACAGCTAGCCGGGAACAGGGTAGGACCACATTCAGAACTAGTTTTCATAAGGAGCTTGATGGAAAGCTTAGTATCAATTCAAAACAAAACCAACAAGTGTGTTTTTCCCAAATCCCCAGGGCTTTGATTATGGGGATCTGACCTTTCCCAGGATTCAGTAGTGACTTTTTTTTTTTCTTAAGAAAAAAAAAATTGCAGGTGATATCAGCTCTTTAACATGTATTTAAGAGGAAGAAAGAGAAGATAAATTTGACAACTTACTCTTATCCAAAAAAGATGTGTGTGTGCTACAGCTGTTGTCCTAGCTGTGACTCACGTACAATGGGGCCATTGTTCAGCTCTGGGTACTTTATCGATGTGACCTGGCAAGATTAATAAACTTATTTTTGCCCTAAACTGTTCCCTGTGTTCTCAGACTTCTGTCATCCAATAGTGGTGCTGTCTGGATGAGCAGGGGCCTTGTTTCTCTGGGCCCCTTGTCCTCGCCCTGGTCTCCAGCCAAGGCTGCTGGATGGAAGGAGGAAGGGGAGGAGCGTGAATGGTCACCTGGAGAGGTTTCTGTTCCCTCTGAAGTGACAAGTTGCCAAACAGGTTCTGTGTCTTCTCTTTAAAACAAGGCTTTCTCCCCTGCCTTTAAAGCGTGGGGACACATCCCCTATCTTTTTCTAATCTGCTAGTCGGACAAGCCCTGCTTTCAAACACCTGAGAAAAGAAAGCCAGAGCTGTGCGCGCACTGCCATGTCCTGGGAACGTAGCAACTCTGTGACGGAGTTTGAAGGGGAGGCCCACTCCACACTTCAGCTGCGGGCCTGCAATCACTAGCTTTCTCTGGGCATCAAAGCCCGGGAGGTGTAAGCTCCTCCGGGAATCCTGCCTCTGCAGAGATGCCTAGACACATCACACACTTTTAGGCTTAGAAGGAATTAGCTTTTGTGGGTGACAGTTGAATTGCTTTTAAAGGTCACTTGATTCAGAAAGATCCAGAAAACAAACAAACAAACAAACTGTCCTTCAGAGTCCTATTTCCTAAGACTTCTGGCTGGGCCTGGCTACTAGCGCAGCCAACACCTCAGCCAACACCGTATCAGCCCCACTTTGGAGGGGAAGGTAGGCAGGTGAGTTCAAGGTCAGCTAGTTTGAGGTCAGCCTGGACTTCATGAAAGCCAGTTTCAAAAACCAGCAAGACCTCAGAAATGGCCAGTCACCCCAGTGACAGCAGGTTCTACACACACTCCCTGAGAGGGCTGGACAGCCACATCTCCCAGGAACAGAAACTTTCTCCTGAAGTCTTTCTCTTTGTCCTCTGATCTATGTGAGCCTTCTGTTGTGCAACCCTAGGAGGAGGAAGGAGGCATCATGGGGACTTCCAGAAAAGTCCTTGTGACCCTCGAGCCATCCTCCAGCCTCAAGTAGGAGAGCAGTGTTGAGTGTCATGTGTCTCAGAAGTTTCCCGCCAGTGCCCGCAAGTCGTCTGCCCTATGTCTTCTTTCAGGCCCCACTGCTTTAAGGTATCCTGGGATCTAGAACAAGACAGGCTAGGAGGGGGTCTTCATGTATGGTTAATGCAGGTTTTTGAATGCCAAGTGATATGTTCTGAAAAGCTGCAGTATGGTGCAGTGGGAGGTGGTGCCTTCGCAGGCCCTCAATGAGGCATTCCCCCTGAGGAACCAGCCATACGATGACGATGATGATGATGACGGGTCTAGTATAAAATGAAGTTTATTTGGGGACATGAGAAGGGAGATTAAGAAGGGAGTAAAGGAAGAAAAAGAGAGGGGACAGAAAACAGAGAGAGAGAGAGGAGAGGGAAAATAGTCCTTTCGGGAACACAAGGAGAGAGAGGGAGAGACGGAGGGAGGGAGGAAGGGAGGGAGGGAGGGAGGGAGAGGGAGAGAGAGAGAGAGAGAGAGAGAGAGAGAGAGAGAGAGAGAGAGAGAGAGGCCAAACAGTCCTTTTATAGCAAGATAGCAAGCCAGGGCTATACCTGGCTGTTGCTAGGTAACTGTTGGGTGGAGCTAACAAGCTTAGCCTAAAATTCTTGGAGCCAACTGTTTTCTCACTGGGGCCATACTTCTGAGCTTCCAGAGCATTTAGAAGGAGAACTCCAGGTTATAGGGGAGCCACTCTTAGGGTCAGGGCTCCAGTCCTCACTGCAGCTATACCTTCCTGATGTAGTCATGGGTGAAAAGTCCCAGCTGAACCTAATGGAACCTAGTCACCAACAGACAGACAGGTCATGCTTCATAAACTCTGACTTCAGGGTATGTGTGTTCTCGAAGCAAAGCTGCCAAGGGTACTAGCCAAAATTCTGGAGATGCTTTCAAAGGGTGAGGCCTAGTGAACAAGGGAGTTGGTGGGGTGCACACACACACACACACACACACACACACACACAAGCACAAGAGAATGTGTACTCTCTCGTAGTGTGACCAGACTGACCTTAGCCCTTGGCATCTCTGATTTCGCTCATTAGGTAAGTGTACTGGCCTTGGGTGTTGCCACACAGCTAAAGGTCTGACCTTGTTAGTAAAGATGCCTCTGGGTCTCCGTGGCCCTTGGGAGATGACGTAAGCTCCCGGTTCTTTTGGAATCTGTGGCTTGCAGGTTGTAGGTTGTCATGACAGCAAGTTACAAAGACCTCTTTAGCTTGTATCTCATTCTATTGTCCAATAGTTTCCTGGTCCATGAAACTGAATAGACTTTATCCCTTTTTTTCCCCTACTTGCATCTGAGTTTGGGGAAGACGGCCTCTGCCTTGTGAAGCGGAATGAAGAAGGCCCTAAGGAATCTACAATGGTGTTTTAACTAAAGTGCCTCTACCTGCCGATTGTCTTATAAACCTAGCCGTGTTTCTGAGGCTTTCTGTGAGGTTCTTTTTCAGTTTACTAGCGTGCAAGCATGCATGTATGCATGAGTGTGGTGTGCGTGGCTGTGTGAGTGTGTGTGTGTGTGTGTGTGTGTGTGTGTGTGTATGGTGGGCATGACAGAGGAGGATATCAATTGTATTCTTCTATGATCCTCTACCTTCTTCCCTTGAGTCAGGGTTTCTCTCTAAACTTGGAGCTTCCTGATTTTCAGCAAGCCCCTTGATCATCGTCTCTGCCCCTGACCCCCAGTGCTGGTGTTACAGGCACATAGGCACATATGACCATGCCTGACTTTTTATGTGAGTTCTGGAGATTCCAATGCTTGAGTAGTGAGCACTCTTCCCCCAGCAAGCCACTGTTATACCCACCTGCAGCCTCCTTTCTCTCTCTCTCTCTCTCTCTCTCTCTCTCTCTCTCTTCCCCTCCCCCCAGCCCACCCCCTCCATTGTTTTGAGAAAGGATCTCACTTATAGAACATAGGCTCTCCACAAACTTTCAGTCTTCCTACCTGGCCCTCCAGCATGCTGCATCCCCAGTCCACTCTAAAAGAACAGAACTAAAATGCACCTAAAGATAGCATTTGATATTTGTTTTTTGAGACAGGACCTCACTAGGTAGCCCTGGCTGACCAATCACATTCCTGATTCCTCTGCCTCAGTCTCTAGACCTTAGGTTACAGAGACTCATCCACAGGCCCAACTTAAAACTTGTTTTCTTACTCTCTAAAGCACGGGAGGTGCCAAATTGGACCGAGTTCCTTTATTTAGCAAAGGCTTGTTTCTGTTCCACAGAGTGGGCACAAAGTGGTGATAAATACCTTTATTTGCTCTATGACTATTACCGTGTGTGTGTGTGTGTGTGTGTGTGTGTGTGTGTGTGTGTGTGTGTGCATTGTGCATGCATGTGCAATGGCCGCTCACAAGAAGGTTCCTCTCTATCGGGTCCTCCTGGGTCCTTTGCTTCCACTGCCCTGGTCCCTGGACTACAGACGCCTTGCCTCCCACACCTCTCTTGATGTTCCTCAAGTCAGGTCAGGACTGTTGCCTGGGTTCTAGGTGTGGAGCTGGCCCTTGCCAGGTCAGCAAGAGGGGGTGTGTGCATCCTACCTAGTATCTCTCCAAAGAGCTTGTCTCCCCTCCCCTGGAATCATGTCCTGCTCACTCCCAGACTTGGAGTTATGGTCCTCCTATAGATGACTAGGAGGGCTTCTCCTTGAGAATAAGGCGAGCCTGGGTCAACTTGACTCTGGGCCTGGAGCCCACACAGCTGAGTCTTCAGGGAGAAGAGAGGCAGTGTGCCAGGCCCTGCAGCAGGGGCAGGCGCCTCTGACCTCTGACTTGGAAGAACCACTTTAAGGCAAGACCTTTGTTTCCAGCCTTTCTCCCAGAACTTGATTTGAAACCCAGAATTGCCATCTGTGTAGGGCTTCTAACCAGCTGGGTGGGAACTCCAGAATGGGGGTGGGGTTCCAGCTGCCCACTGCAGTCCTTGGAAGTCACACAGTTACTGGAAAGGCAGGGACACCTCAGTGGGCGCTGTAGTGAGGGCTGCAGGCTCCAAGAGGGCAAAGGCCCCTGTGCATCTAGCCCCATTCCTATTATGATACAGCCATATTATGTGACCTTGGCCCCTCTAAGCATCTTGGCACAAATGAGGACAATTCTGCCAATGCCCATAAATGGCATTGCTGACATTTATGTCCCTTCCTGCTGGGAGGTGCCTGCATCAAAGAACACAGTGTTTCCGGCCTCTACCCTTTGCCTAAGCTTGTTGCTATTTTTGTGATTTTTCCCCCCTCTGGGAATAATTACCTTCTGTGCCTTTAGGCCAGACTGTAAAAAGAACACCTCCGCCATTTCCTTTAAAACCTCCCTCCACCCCTCCACCCAGTCATCGACCTCCTACAGCCTTAATTCTAGGAATGATCTGCTAGTTCCGACAAGCAGACCAAGTCAGGGGTGTGGGTACACATTTGTAATCCCGGCACTTGGGAAGTGGAGGCAAGAGGATCCCGAGTGTACGGTGGTCCTGCCCTAATTAGTCTGAGGCCAACCCGGACTTACGTAAGGGCTTCGGTGAGGAGAGACACGGAAAAGGCTAAGCACCTTGAACCTGGGCATGGAAAGGCTTTAAAAGCCCGGAGGGAGGCTGTGAGCTGCGTAGCTGCTACATTGTAGCAGTAAGGGCTTCCACTCTCTGCAGGCCAGTGCTAAGGCACAGAAGCCGTCCTCCCTGGCAGGGTCGGGGAGTGGGGGATTGGGAGCCAAGCTCTGCCCTGAGGCTTCAGATCTCACACAGATCATCTGCCTCTGAGGTTTCAGCCTATGCAGCCTATGACTACAATGTGTAGGTGATCTAGATGAGCCATACTTACTTCTCAGGGTCCTGGAGGGGCCTGACTGAGCATAGGCTTAGCACGTGCCTGGCTCACACCTCTGTCACCACAGCAATTGCCTACACCACAATAGGGAAGTCCTTCATAGCCCTGGGGACCTGAAGCACGACCTGAAGTGTCAGCCACAGCAGGAGAGAGAACTCTGGTGGCATTCCTCGGAGGTCCCCATCTAGCTTGCAGCCGGTGGCTCCTGGTTTCCTGCTTAGAGACACAACCAACTGTTTTAGATTCCACAGGGGAACCGAGCTGTGGGGGCTTGCCCGATTTCTAAAAATAGGAGCCCTGAGTTTATTTCCCTTCTCTGGGGCTGGGTTCGCTTGCCTGGCTTCCTGCTCAGAAAGCCAGCATTGGACAAAACACACAGCCTCCCTTCCAGGCCTCCTCCCTAGAGGCAATGCCAGTCCAGCGCTCCCAGAAGACTGGGAACTGTGTGGCCAGCAATGACCCTCAGACGTGTCCCATACATACTTTTTTTTTTTTTTTTTTTTTTTTTACTATATAGACCAGGCTGGCCTGAAACACAGTTCTATCTGCCTCTACCTCCCGAGTTGCCTCTGCCTCACAAGTGCTGGGATTAAAGTTTTAGAGGCCCTTTGTTAAGACTCTAATGCAGATTCTGCCAGAAAACAGAAAGTGTATCTCCCAAGGTGCATGGTGGATGAAGTACCCTCAAGTGCTGGTCAACAGTATCTTTGAGGTGGGCGTCCCATTACACTTACTCACCTTAGCACCCACGGTGTACCTATTGTGGCACCCGACACATAGTAGGTACCAAAATCAGCTATTAAGTTGAATAGTTTCGAGAGAATAAGCATATTACAGCAAGAGTCTGTTACCAAGAATAGTCTAACTCGGAGAACAGAGAAACAGAGGGAGGTGGTCACTGGAGACCCCCTTCTCTGACAAGGGACAGTCTACGACTCTTGCATCTCTCATACATAATCTCTGGGTTTCCCTTGAATGATCCAGAAGGTTAGGCGTTGGTTGTGGCCAGCCCTTCATGGATTACATCCTACTAGCATTTGCGTACCCTAAGTGCTGTTCTGGGAGCTGATCACATAAGAGTGAGCAGGCAGTTCAGGCTGCTTCCTCCATGGGCACTGCAAAAGGGTTAAATGTGGGACTGCAAAACTGAGGGCAGGGGAGGTGGCCAAGGTGACATCTGGAGGACAGAGCCAGAGCTGCTAGAACCAAAAGGCAGAGAGTGAGCTCGGGCAAAAGGAATCACACTGACCAAGACTCGGAGCAGGTCAGGAAGAGGAGGGTGTGTGAGGGACAGCAAGCCTGTACCACCACTGGACAAACTGCCCATGAAGAAGGGCCTGAGGAAGAGCCGTGCTCCCCGATCACTCAGGTTGTACAACCGAACTGAACAAACAGCACCATTCAGTACACCATAAAATAGAAGCAAAAAAAAAAAAAAAAACCCCAAACAAACCATCAAACAAACAAACAAAAAAACAGGAGGCCCTGGGGTTGGTGAGATGGCTCAGTGGGTAAGAGCACTGAGTGCTCTTCCGAAGATCCTGAGTTCAAATCCCAGCAACCACATGGAGGCTCACAACCACCCGTAATAAGATCTGATGCCCTCTTCTGGAGTGTCTGAAGATAGCTACAGTGTACTTATTTATAATAATAAATAAATCTTTGGGCCTGAGGGAGTGGAGCAGACTGGAGAGAGCAGAGCTCCTAAATTCAATTCCCAACAACCACATGAAGGCTCACAACCATCTGTACAGCTACTCATGTACAAAAAAAACACCACCACCACCACCACCACCACCAACAACAACAACAAAAAAAAAAAAACAAAAAAAAACAAAGGCCCCGTTCTTGAACTTGTTACTGTGTGAAAGGTGGGGAGAGAGCTGTGGCTAGGACATAGGTGGAATTCCTGACAAAGCAGGTGGGTGGGGCCTGTGTCATCACAGGCAATTAGGAGTTGGGAATGTGCCAGGTCAGCTCTAGTCTCTCCACACTAGAGCTCTGTAACCTCAGCCAGAGGGTTTCAACATCCCTGCTTGCAATCAAAGAGAAGGAAAACTCTCAACCTTCCTAGGAAGGCGCAAAATGGAAAAAAATACTGTATGTGTTACACTACATGGTGCTAGACCAGTTCCTCGATGCAGCACTCAGGGTGCTCCTCCATGCAACATCCATAGTGCTCCTCCATGCAACACCCATGGTGCTCCTCCATGCAGGTGCTCCTCCATCCAACACCCATGGTGCTCCCCCACGCTACTCTTACTGTACTCCACCACACTATAATACTGCTTAGCAAATGTTTGGGAAACCAAGCCAAGGCTTATGTAGCTGGGAACAAGGAGCCCCATTTGTTCAGCTCTGTGTTTGGGGTCTCAGTCCCATGCTGTGAGAGGGTCTTTTCTAAAACCAGTTCTCTGTCCATCCGGTTCCCAGGTTGCATCCAGGCAAGTGGTGAATGGCAGGCAGGGAGGGGCCTGTGGGCCAGGCTAATGACACTTAATGGGAGATGGAGTCTCAGATGCAGACAGCAGCCACACTGGCTGATCCTCTAATGACAGAGGACGTTCGGTGGGTGTGGCTCCTCCTGTGTGGGTTGGCCGCCTTCAGAGGCGTCATCATGGGAGAGTCCTGATCAGACCGCCTGAAGTAGGACCTCGAACAAAACTTACCTTGGGATCACACTTTATTTTTGAACGCTTGTTTAAAAGATGCATAACCCTTTTAAGTATTTACGTGTGCGTGGGTCTGTATGTTGATATGTGCACTGGTGAGCTCAGACGCTTATGAAATCTAAAGCAGCACTGAATCCCCTGGAAGTGAAGGCAAGGCAGCCCTGAGCTGCGTGACCTGAGCACAGGGAAACAAACTTGGATCCTCTGCAAGAGCTCACTCCTCCAGCCCCTCGTTTTGTGTTCTTGAACTGTGCGAAGGAGAGAAGGCCTGGGGGTGGAGACTGGTATATCTGTGAACGTAAAGACGAGCTTGGGTCTGGCCCTGCCACACACACGCTGGGCATCCAGCCTGGCCCGCATCACTTCCCCTCTCTCCACTCTACACGGGACTAGCCAGGAGCAATTAGACCATGCTATGATATGACACCTCCCCCACACCCCCAGGTCTCTGTATGTAGCCTATTTTACTTACAGCCATCCTGTAAGCCTGGTACTCCTCCAATGGCTGTGGGTACCAGCCTATGGTTTGACATGGTCCCCAAAATCCATGTAGTAGAAATTTCACCTCCAGCATAACAGTGTAGGAGGTGGGGTCTCCTGGAAATTGTTGCACTCAAAAGGATGACTCTGACTGTAGACTTGTCATCTGACAGTGACTTTGCAATGTGAGTGAGCTCAACCCTTTCTTGCCAGCTTTGGCATTTCTTCTTGCCACACGTTCCCTCTCACCAGAGAGAAAAACCTCACCAGATATACCCCCCCCACACACACACACACACCTTGGATTTGCTGAACGTAAAACTGTGAGCCAGTTGAAACTTGTCTTGTTTATAAATGACCTCACAGTGTTATTCCAGAATAGCGTGTGACAGACTACAACCGTGCCCAAAGTGTCCCTGTAGCAGAGAAGGGTGGAGCACTGAAAACATCTGGTGGGCCAAACCTGGATGACATCTCTCCTCCTACCAGCTATTCCTGGACTGGATTCATCGTACCACACCATGGGGTGTCAGGAAGTCAGTGTGCTCCCACAAAGAGACAGCTATGGAGAGCATGGAGCGGGGTCTGCACGACCCCACTGCTGAGTGCTTCCATTCATGCTCCATTTTGGAATGAGGGCCAGCCAAAGTTCTATGTTGGAGCCACTAAGACCTCCCTGTCTTTGCAAAGTTTAGCAAGTGACACCCAGAGCCACAGCAGTTAGAGCCCTGGATGGTGACAGGGGCATAGCCTAGAGCCAGGGCAAGTAGGGAAGTGCTTTTGCAACTAGTCTCCCAAAATAGCATCTCTGTGCATGCACAGTTGGGTGTTTCTGGGGCTGAAGAGGTGGCTCGGTGGTCAAAAGCACAGGCTGCTCTTGCAGAGGACCAAGGTTCAGTTCCCAGCACCCACATCAGGTGGCTCACAGTTGCCTGGAATTCCAGGGGACAGACTCTCTTTTCTGGGCTCCACAGGCCCTTGGGCACATGAAACATACACTCATGCAGAGACACACATATACATAAATATACATATACTTTGGACACATGTGACATACATTCATACAGAGACATACATACACATAAACATACATGTAAGTAAATATTTTTAAAGTCTATTGTGATCATTACACAAATTATATTTATTGAAAGTTGTATTTATTAAGCAGGAAGGGGCTTTTATTTTTTAAGTGTGGCTCACAGGGCGCTGCATTAGGTATAACTCATTTAATCTGCCTCACTCAGACTCTTCCTTTATTTCTTTCTCAAGTGTAGCCCCACCCACAAAGCCATATATCAAGCCCTGATTTGTAGTATTTGCCTATTGCGGGGAAGTAAATACTCCTACACAGTCTGGCCAGTTTCCAGCTTATGACATCACTGAGCTGAGCCGGGGAGAAGTGTGCATGCAACAGGGAACCACTGTGTGGTAGCTCCCTTCAGGGGAAGGGAGCTCAGAGTCTGACCTTAAGGCTCCACCTCCTACTGCTGAGGTACAAATGTGTCTGCATGTGGTGGGTGAGGCCAGATCACTAACCTGGCAAAGCAGTCTGTGACATCCTTCCTGGGGTCTGTCACCAGGCTCTCCAGGTGTGGCTAAATGAAGCAATCCTGGAGCAGATTTTGCCCCGTGGAACGAGAACACCAGGGAGCCTACAGGAAGCTCATGTTTTAGGATGTCGCCAGCTTTATAAGAAGACTACAGCAGAAGTGTGTCTGAGAGCTGCCCAGGGACTCAGCCTGAATGTCTGTCCTGAGCTCTCAGGTCAGTCCTGAGCAGGACGTATTATGGAGGAAATGGAGACAGGAGCGTTCGTTCGGGATGCTGTGACCCTGAGCTGCTGTCCCCCTCACAGGGGTCCTGTCCTAGGAACTTGTCCTCTATTCTGGGACTCACTGAGCCTGAGTCTTATTGTTTGAGGGACATGAACCAAGGCAGGCCTGAGTTGTTGGGCTAGCATCTTAGCCAACTTGGGAGACGTTTAGTTTAGATAGAGTATGGGCCAGGCATGGTGACATGACTTTAATCCCAGTATTTGGAAGGTTAGGCAGGTGAGTCCAAGGCTAGCCTGATTTGCATAAAAAGTTTGAAGTCTGCTAATGAGACGCTGTCTAAAAATAAAATAAAATAAAATAAAACAACTGACAGCCACAAAACACAAAGCTTACCTGAGCCAGGGCTCTTGAGTGTTTTTCTTCAGTGTCACTTTGCTCTGAAAAAGAGAGCAAAGCTACTTTTTCAAGTGAGAAAGATGAGAAAGCCAGCTTTGGGGAGAGAGGTCTGAAGGAAAATCCCCAAATACCTGGCTGGTTGCCTACTCCCTACAGAGCGGAACGTGGCCCCCTTGGGTGTGCCCCAGGTGCAGGTTGCTGGGGAGTGACTCAGGTGGGAAGGGCTGGCACACGCCTGCTTTCAGAGAGCAAAGGAGAACCAAGAGGAGATGGGAAATTCCCTGTAGGCAGGAAGTTGGTGGAACAGGAGGAGATAACCCACCCAGCCTCCAGCATGCAGCTCAAGACTCATTCCACACGCGGGTGTTATCATTAGCACAGACAGTGTCACGGGTAACGCATCAGTCCTGAAGGGCCGTCTGAGGGAGGGGTCGCTCAGGCTGCCCTCTGGGTTTGCAAGGGTCTTTTTTTTTTTTTTTAGTATGGGAATAAGTGCTTGAGTCAGTAGCTCTTGGCTGTCCTGGAACTTGCTATATAGACCAGACTGTCCTCAAACTCACATGTGCAGATGCACGTCCATGTGCATAGACAGACCTGTGTCTCTTAGCTCAGTCCCTAAGGGCCTCAGGACAGTCACAGCCTGATCTCCACAGGCACACACTGTTCATTCTCCACTGATGAGAGAAGCACCCTAGAGAGAGGAGGTGACTCCAGAGCTCAGACAGGGAAGGCAGAGAACAGAAAATAAGGTAGGGGTGGTGGTGCACACCTGGAATCCCAGCACTTGGGAGACAGGCATGTGGATCTCTGTGTGTTCAAGGACAATCTGTTGCCTGGTCCATGCAGAGAGTTCCAGATCAATCAGGGCTACACAGTGAGACCTTACTTGAAGAAGGAGAAGAGGAGGAAGAGCAGGAGGAGTAGGGGGAGGAGCAGGGGGAGGAGCAGGGGGAGGAGCAGGGGGAGGAGCAGGAGGAGGAATATTTGAATGATGCTGACATGCAATACCCGAAGCCAGCTTGAAGGGCCTCCCACTGACTAAATCTGACATCATTTAAGTATGAAATAGTGATAATAGATTATAGCCCATTACAACCCATTAAATAAAAGAGGGATCCTTGTACATTAATTAATTATACGAGTCATAGTTATATTCATAAGCATAGTTATCACTAATGATTAGCCATGATGATTTATTTGATGAGTAAAAGGATTTTTCTGTAGTTTCAAAATACTACTCCACAAAACTACTTAACTAATTACAAAGGAAAAGTAACTTTATACGGAGAAGTCTGGGGGATGCTACCTCATTCAAATAATGTAGGTCCATCAGGGATAGCATGGCAGAAGTCACACTGTGAGCGCATAGTGTTACTTCCAGAGTTGAAACCTCCACCCAGTCCCCACATCAGAGGACAGAAAACTCAAGTCTACTCAGCACCCCTCAAATGCTATCATTGTGAACTGATAAAAGACCTGAGACGCTCGGACTGAAGGGAGACGAAAGACGTGGCCATCAACTACCACGTATTTCTGCGCTGGATCCTTCTGCTTATGTGAAGGAAATGCCGAAGCTGTCAGATTCAAAGTGGAGTGGTCTGTGTCGACCTTAGTGACGGAAGGAGCTGGAGCTGGACGTTTATGCCTGGGAGGGTGTTGGTAGTGTCTGTAATGCAAGCGTGAGGACCAGAGTTAGTCCTCAGCCCTCGGCACTCCAGCAAAGGCAGGGCTTAGCTCTCTCTGTCTGCAGTCCCAGCCCAGGGGAGGTAGAAACAGGTGGAGCCTTGGAGCTGGTTAGCCTAGCTCAATCAATGAGCTCCAGAGACAGCCTGACCCAAAAATGCCAGAGAGCTATTGAGATAGACAAGTGACATGGACTTGGCCTACACACACACACACACACACACACACACACACACACACACACACACACACAAAGGGATTGAGTTTCTGAACAAACGGTATTTATAAAACCTGCTTCTATTAGTACAGGATTTGCTGCAGAACTGTCCGTTCAACCCTAGACTGACAACACTCTGGTAGTAATTGGTCACTGAGGATTATAGACTCAAAAAACATTTAGGGTGCTCCTCCCCATTGGTATGTTTACAACCCCCCCCCCGGCTTTAGTGTCTTTGAATATACCATGGTTTCTAAGGTATACATGGTTCCACATGCAGATCGTCCCCAATAAACACCACTACTGTTCTGCTGTTGCTTTTATATGTATGTACATGTGAACATGTATATATACCTACGTGTTTAAGTATTTGTGTACATGGGAGTGCTCATGTGTCTGTGTTTCCATGTCATAGATGTGCACAGAGGTGTGGGCAGAGAATGACTGGAGATGTTTCTCGGGGGTCATCCACCTTTTAAACATGTATTATTACTTGTGCGTGTGATGTCAGTGTCGAGGTTAAGAGAACAACCTTGGAGAGTCGCTTCAGGCTTTTTATGTGGCTTCTAGAGGTCAGACTCCAGCCATCAGGTTTGCATGGCAAGCACCTACCCACTCAGCCATCTTTTGGGCCTCGCCTTGTAGATTTATTTATTATTTTTAGATAGGGTCTCCCATTGGAGTTCACCAAGTAGGCTCAACGATTAGGCAGCAAACCCCAGGAATCTTCCTCTATCTCCCCAGCTCTGGGATCACCAGCGCACACGACCACACTCAGCACACCACTGTGCTGTGCACAGTACCACACTCTGCACATCACCGTGCTGTGCACAGTACCACACTCTGCACACCACCGTTCTGTGCACAGCACCACACTCTGCACACCACCGTTCTGTGCACAGCACCACACTCTGCACACCACCGTGCTGTGCACAGTACCACACTCAGCACACTACCGTGCTGTGCACAGTACCACACGGTACACAGTACCACACTCTGCACACCACCGTGCTGTGCACAGTACCACACTGTACACAGTACCACACTCAGCACACCACCGTGCTGGGCACAGTACCACACTCTGCACACCACCGAGCTGTGCACAGCACCACACTGTGCACAGTACCACACTCAGCACACTACCGTGCTGTGCACAGTACCACACTGTACACAGTACCACACTCTGCACACCACCATGCTGTGCACAGTACCACACTCTGCACACCACCGTGCTGTACACAGTACCACACTCTGCACACCACCGTGCTGTGCACAGTACCACACTCTGCACACCACCGTGCTGTGCACAGCACCACACTGTGCACAGTACCACGCTCTGCACACCACCGTGCTGTGCACAGTACCACACTGTGCACAGTACCACGCTCTGCTCTCTAAATCGTGGTTCTGGAGATTTTAATTCAGGGCCCCATGCTGCAGCAAGCTTCACCGTCAGAGCCGCCTCTCTAGCCTGTATCTTATTTTTCTGGTTCTCATTACATCACAGGAAGTCTGGAGGGACCTGAACAGGCTGGGATGGTAATCGTCGGTCTACCTGAATGTCCAGGTTTTGACCCCTGGATCATGGTGACATAGAAAGGTGTTCTTACTCAAAATGTGTGTCACAGTATTTGAAGATGATGAGGCCCCTACACAAGGTTTTCCCAAATGGTTCTAATTAAAAAAACAAAAACAAAAACAAGAACAAAAAAACTACTTTCAAGCTTTTCTGTAAATGTGTGAGGTTTTTGCTAAACAAGTCGAGTCGGTGTTAGGGCCGGGGAAATGGCTGTTCTTCCATCGTGTTGTCAATGGGGGCTGCACTAGCCCGCCTTTCAATGCGCTAGCCCGCCTTTCAATGCGCTAGCCCACCTTTCAATGTGCTAGCCCACCTTTCAATGCGCTAGCCCGCCTTTCAGCAACTTAGATCATCACCCTCCACCGCCAGGTGCGTTTCCACTGTTACTTATGTTGCTGTCTAACACTCACACCCCGGATAACATTCATACCCTTTAAAAGGTCCCTCTGCAGCTGGCTAGAACAGGGCCAAAAAGCATACTGTGTGACGCACCATGACACACCACAGCTTCCAGAGTGACATTTGTTTGTTTCCTTTGAGGTGGTGTGGTGGGGGTGCCTGATGTGAGATTCACAAAGACTAAATAAAAGTGGCTTTTTTTAAAAGGTCCCTGTGGATATCACCTCTCTCTCTCTCTCTCTCTCTCTCTCTCTCTCTCTCTCTCTCTCTCTCTCTCCCTCTCTCTCTCATCTTCCCATTCTCTGTGTCTGTCTGTCTGTCTCTCTCTCTCTGGTCTCTCCACCCTGAGACAGCCTTTCATTCTCCCCTACCCCAATAAACTGATTGTGTTAGATCGTTGCATGGCGTGAGCTAAGCAGCATACCTTGCCTCAGAGATACCTTACACTGCCTAATCCTAACATGGAGGACAGAGGTTCAATTCCCAGCACCCACATGGTATCATGGCCGTCTGTAACCCCAGTTTCAAGGGAACCCGATGCCCTTTCTGGGCCCTATGGGTACTGCACATATGTGGTTCTCTCTCTGTCTCTCTCTCTCAGACACACACACACACACACACACACACACACACACACACCAAAACACTCATACACATAAAATAAAAATAAATTTTAGGAAGAAAACTCTTCTTTCCTCTCTACTGCACACTTGCTTTTTGGTTTTTGGTTTTTGGTGCTTCTGTTTGTTTTAATAGTTAACTGCTCTCTAGTCCTCTGGTAAAACTGACATTCCAAAAGGTCCAGCAAGTTATCCCAGGGCTTTGCTTACTCCCTGGCTCATCTCCAGGTAATCTCAGGGACGCATAGCTCCTGAGGACCCGAATCCCATCAGAAGCCTATCAATCCTGCTCAAGAGAGAAAGGGAGACCAAGTGCACAGTCAGTCACTTGCACTGTAGTCCAAACACGCTCATTTCCTAACAAAATGGTCTAAAGGAGAGGAGAGGAGAAGGAAGAGAGCCACGACTGAGACTGCAGAGCTGAGCATGGCCCCGCACGCCTCTACTCCTTAGCTACTGGGTGAGCCTGAGGCAAGAACCTGAGGTTTGAGAGTTCGAGCTCAACGCGGTGACCTTCACTCTGGGACTCTGGCCCTCTACCGGCACTGATCTCTGGCGTCACGGAGCGAGCATTTGTAGCAGTTGCTTCACACCTGCCGGCCTCAGAACATTCCATTCTGAGGCCCTTTGCCAGGATCAGTGCATTCTCTGGCCAAGGGTGAAGTCCCAGGGAGACCCCACGGGATCTTGGCTAGGAGTTCAAACTGGCCATTATCAGCCTCCTCTGCCTCAGCCTCTGCCTCCTCCGCTTCCTAGGCGAGGCTTTCATCTCTCATCTGCTGCACCCACAGCATCTCTCACTCCTCATCAGCCCTCAGCCCTCAGGGCTGCCTGGTGCCACGCTGGAGGAGGCCCTCAGACAGGGTGACCTTGGCCCACCCAACGTGACTTACAGGTCAGGCCGGAAAGGGCAGCTTAGCGCCAGTCTTGTGAATTTGGAGCTCCTCCCTCCCACTTTATCTGCGAGGCACAGGGGATCATCTCCATCTGCAGTGGCTTTACTATGGCCTGCTCCGTCAGACGCTGGCTGCTGTCTGTGCCGGGTTGGGTAATGTCTTAGTTAGGGTTTTACTGCTGTGAACACACACCATGACCAAAGCAACCCTTATAAGGACAATATTTAATTGGAGCTGGCTTATGAGTTCAGAGGTTCAACCCATTATCATCAAGGCAGGAAGCATGGCAGCATCCAGGCTGGAATGGTGCACGGAGAGCTGAGAGTTCTACATCTTTATCTGAAGGCTGCTAGCAGAATACTGGCTTCCAGGCAGCTAGGATGAGGGTCTTAAAGCCCACATCTACAGTGACACACCTACTCCAACAAGGCCACATCTTTTAATAGTGCCACTCCCCGGGCCAAGCATGTGCAAACCATGACAGGTGTCTCGCATGGAGAAGGGTGTGTCTGTTAGTCCTGGAGGCCCTAAGAACCATTGCCCTGGAGTTGTCTAAGGGCCTGCTGGTCCCCGTGTTCTGTGGGAGTTCACTCTAGTTGTGGTCATCATTGAGGGCAATGAAGCCCCTAAGATGAGATGGCACCACCATCAGGTCCCAACGGCTCAGTGACAGTGCCACTCCTTCATCCAATGGCCCATTCAATGCAAACTCATAGCTGTCATTACCCAGGGAAAGCCAACTTCCGTGTGAGTCCACCTTGACTGGGCAGTGGCGGGTCACGTAGGTGAGGGGTGTGATCAATGGTCAAAGGGGATGAGCGAGCACTATCTACACACCAGGGATGTTGCTAATGGTCCTGTGGCTCCTCTAAACGCCTCTCATGGCAGGTGGTGAGGTAGGCCCTTTATTTTCTCCATTGAAGAACCTGAAAACCTAAGGTCTTCCAAGGTCACAGAGACAGTGAATGGCAGACAGACAAGGCACAAACTAGTCCCTGGACTCCATTGCGCCTGGCTCTCATGTAGACTCTTAAAACTCCCGGGTGGAAACAGGATGCCCTGGGCTTCACTGGGCAAACAGTATGTCAGTTAGTTCAATGGGCACACCCAAAGTCAAATGGGTAGGTGGGTGGCATCATCTAATCTCTTGTCTCCATCTGGGTAGGATGTTGGCAAAGAGCATAGAAGAGCTAACTACAACTCGGAAGGAGCACTGGCGAGGCTGTAGTCCTCAGGAGGCCGAGACAAGAGGATTGCAGTGAGTTTGAGGCCGGCTTGGGCGACAGGCCAAGATGTAATCTCAGGAAACAAACCCAAAACAAAACAAACAAAAAAAACAAAACAACAAAAAAAAGAGGTTTGTTTTGACTTGAAGAGGTTACATTCTCTTTCGTGCCACTTGCAACCCCAAATTCACACCACTCGTGTGTTTACAGGAACCCACACAGCCACGGAGCACCCAGCCAGACCCCACACTGACAGCATAACCTGATGAGCAGAGACAGACCCCACGTGGCTTAGAAGAAAGGGCCCCTCAGCAAACCCACTGCATTCTCCTCTCTAGAATAAGTGGGAGCGAGGGCCCTTCAGTCCACTGGCCACACTGTGAACTGACGGCCTGAAACTCAAAGTTGTCCTTGGGAAGAGGGGGAGCAGAACTCCCACCAAAACCAGGTCCTGTGGTCTTAGGACACAGCACTCTGCCTTCCCCTCCCCTCCCCTCCCTTCTGGTACCCTCAAAAGACAGCAGCACTCTGGCAGCTCACACTGGGCTAAGATTTCCTGCAGGTGTGAATCCCTGCAGGTGTGAATTGTCTGCAGCCAATAGCCTGGAGTCTGGGAGTCACGGAGAGCAGAGCCAGGCTCCCAGCACTGATTTATGTCTTGCAAATAGTGGGGAGGTGTGTGCGCGAGTGTGTGCACATGCACGTGCACTTGCATGCGCATGCACATGTGTGGTCTTTGCTCTGTGCAGAACGGAGGGCATGGTTGAGTTTGCAGAAGAGCAGAAACCACTGCCCAGTTCTCTCCCCCTCCTCTCCTTTTGAAGGGGCCATGGCTTTATCACAGTCAGGAAATGGTGAACAAAGGTCACATCGAGGCTGTAGAAAGAAGGCCTGGTTGTTGCTGTGTTGTTACTGTATGTGGCTTCTCCCAAGACCCACATTCTCCTGATTCCTGCTGGGAGTGACTATTTAAAAGGTCAACAGCTAGTATTTATTACACAGGCAGGGTGGGTCTTAGAAGCCCTTATTTTCCTACAAAATAGCACGTGTGCCTCTAAAAGGCGTCGTCCAAATTTATTTTTTAATACCTCTTTCCTCACTTTATTTTTAACATAACTTTTAAAAATAAACATTTCTTACAAAAAGAAAAATAAAAGTCTAAACTTTTGTGCTGCATCAGAACAGCAAGGTCAGGGTACTCTACTGAGAAGTCCTTGTGAGTAGATCAACAGCTGTGTTCTCCACAATGAGGACAAGACAGACCTTAGCTGAATGTGTGTCTCTCCCGTCCCTCGGTGACAGACCTTGACATGGTTGCCAGCTCCCTAACTCCCCCCCCTGCATGCTCTGGGCTTGACCTTCCTCACCAAAACTTGGCCCCCCATCTGCAAATCCAAACAGAAAGGGCCGCTTATCTGTGTTACCCAACCAGTGTAAACAGCTGTTCCCTGTCCCTGCCCACACCCCCAAGGTCGAGCCGCAGAGCCAAAGCTAGAACACCCGCATAGATTTTCCCCTCCTGCTTCCTCCTGGCAAGACTCCTGCATTAAGAGACTCCTAAGCACCGCCATAGAAGCACAAGTCTAGAAGGATCTCTGAGCAGTTAGGAGGCCCAGGGTCGACTTCCGCCAAACTCTCAGTCATTTTCAAAAGAAACCACACAACTCCCACCCTCCACACATTCCAATGGCACATCTCTTTCAAACAGGAAGTCTCCTGGACGTCCAGTTGAATCTTACTTCCGATTGCAGGGTGGGCCTGCTCCCCTCTACGGTGGTTTCCGGTCAACAGACTGGGCTCCTGAAGGGGGGGTGCCTTCGGGGTCCGGGATGGGAGGGAGGCCATCCCCATTCACACCTGCAATAGTTGAAGTCCAGCTTTGTCTGGGTCCCATCAGCTGTGTGTGACCTTGTACAAATCCCTGGCTTACCTGCTGGTAAAAGAAAGGCCCGAACTACATGGCTCTTTGGTCTCTGTCCATAGTGAGACTGTGTCAAAGACCGAGGCCTGGGGAGCACAGCTGGACAGAGCTGGTGTCTTTAGAGGAAGAGGGGCTGGAGAGACGCTCAGTCGGGACCCTTTGCTGACTGAGCCATCTTCCCAGCATGAGTTCAAATCCACACCATCTAAGTGCAAGCCAGCCTACCACTGGTAGGGAGTGCCCAAGAGAAGGTAGGAGGGTTGCTGGAGAGTACAGGCCAACCATTTGGCCACTTGGTGAGTTCCAGGGTCGGTGAGAGATGCTCTCTCTAAAACCAAGGTGTGTGCAAACAACACATTAATTAAATACAAAGGAAGAGGAAGCCTTCCTTCTCACCCCAGGCTGAATGGGGGCAGCCATCTGCAGGGCAGCTGGTGGCTCAGCAGCACCTGGGGCGTGGACTGACAGCTCTCAGAGCTGTGAGAAAGTGACTTGTGGCTCAAGTCCCTCAGCGAGTGCTCCTACGTTAGCCTCACTAGCTCACTCCCATAATCCTCGACAGTGTGCCTGCTGCCCAGCGTCACCTTTGATGTTAGCCCTGTGAGGGAAGCTGCACACACTCCCGCCCATCCTCCTCAGACGGTCTGTCAGCTAGGGCTCCTGTCTCTGGTGTCAACTTTGACAACTAGTTCCTGCTTTTACAGATCATTTACCACTCTTCTGGTCCTGCCCGTTATCCCAATCTCTTCTTCCACAAACACCTCTCTACTCTGTGTGTGTGTGTGTGTGTGTGTGTGTGTGTGTGTGTGTGTGTGTACTATGTTTTGAGACAGTCTCTCACTGAGCCTGAAGTTCACAGATTGGCTAGGCGGGCTTGCCAGTGAGCTGTGGGGAACTGCCTGTCTCTGCCCGCCCCTTCCCCCCACACCTCTAGTGCTAAGAGTTTATAAACACCTTCTGTGCAGGTGCTAGAGATCTGAATTCAGGTCCCCACACTTGTATAGCAGGCTATCTACCATCTCCACAGCCTTGCTCATCCCCTACCCTTTTTTGTGACATGGTCTTGCTATGTAGCCCAGGTTAGTCTCAGACATCCAGGACAAGCAATCCTCGCCTCCCTAATAGCTAGGACTCCTAGTATGCACCACCGTGCCTGGCTTCTTTTAGTTTTGCTGTTGCCCCAGCAGAATACCTAAAACTGAGAAGCTTGTAAGGAAAATATACTTAGGATCATAGCACTGGAGTCTAGAAAGTCTATTACCAGGGTATAAATCAAAGGAAAACAGCCTTACCCAAACTTGCTTTGCTGGTTATTGATCAGCTCTGCACAAAACTCTCTCACGGAAGGAAGCCGTTACCTAATTCCATGGTGGCCTCACCTCTCAACAATATCCCACTGAAGACCTAAGATTCCAGCATATGAACACATGGAGGACACACATGCACCACAGCAGACGGACAGAAAGACAGAAAGAGCGTGTGCATACAGAGATGGCTGTACTGGATTGCTGTGGATTTGGTTTACTGCTTATATTATGTTAATTGGGTCCCCCAAATTACAAGAGAATTCCACATGTAATATGCTGAGAGCCCCCCATTGGTTTCGATTGGTAAACAAGGTTGCCAGTGGCTAATGGTTGGGCAGAAAGACAGAGGCGGGACTTTAGGACCCATAGGCAAGGGAAAAAGAAGAACTGCTGTGCCAGGAAAGGAGAAAGTCCAGGCCTGACAAGTGCAGGACAGAGAGACAGCCAGCACGGGACAGAGAGACAGCCAGCACGGGACAGAGAGACAGCCAGCACGGGACAGAGAGACAG
>NC_034605.1:3504445-3514213 GCF_900095145.1 Mus pahari | reverse complement strand
CAGCACGGGACAGAGAGACAGCCAGCACGGGACAGAGAGACAGCCAGCATGGGACAGAGAGACAGCCAGCACAGGACAGAGAGACAGCCAGCATGGAAGAGTCAGGGATCGTGGTCCAGGAGGGCTGCAGGCCTGGGTCTGGGAGGCAAGAATGGAATATAGGTCTTAGTAAGTAATAATTCAGGACTATCAGAGGGGAGAGTGTGCTAGCCGCGTGAAGTTTTGGAGTGGCCCTGCTTAAGGCATATTAGAATATAAGGTTGCAAGTAAGTGTCTTTCATTCGAGAATCCAGAACACTGGGGCGACAGGTGATCTCGAGTAGAGTTCATCGCCTCCTGCCACATGGATGGGCCACTGAGCAATGGTCTGTTGAGGTGCCCCTCCTGAGGGCTCTTTCTGTCCTTGGCTCCCCTGCTCTGTCCCTACATCCCTCACTATCACGTGTGCTAAACACTCGTTCCCTTTCTCTTTTAGGGACTCCTTCAAATGTTTCTAGGTTTACCATCTGGCCCATATCACACACTAGGGCATCCGGCTATACGCAGCCTTCAGCTCTGGTACTAAGTCCAATTTCTGACTTAGTTCTCGGGTCTCCAGGTTCCAGCCCTCTTGCTAGGACATTCTGACCTCTCTCCTGATTCCACATCCCTGGACTAGGATGTTTCCAGGGCACATGTAACATTCTCTGCTCCCATGCGCACCGCTTTTCTACCTCGTTCCTTCAATGTATGGTCATGCGAGCTCCTGCCTCTGCCTGATGGAAGTTACAGCCGTCGGTCACATCAGTGTCAGAGCCTGGGTGTTCACACTGTATCTTCCCAGCTCTTTGACTGCCTTGGGCATGGACCTGGACCTGCCCAAATTCTCTGTAGCCTGAGTCTGACTCCTTCTAGGTCATTCTCCCGGTCTTTGATCCAATAGACAGCTCTGCTTGATGCTCCAGTGCCTGGTAGCTGGGTCAGTCACCTTGGGCCACCAAAGCTAAGCCCAACTTCCCTCATCATAAGGGTAGAGATAGCACTCCTCATGCCACAGGGAGCAACCCACAGGATGACTTGTATGAAGCAATTTACACAGGGATCTGGAAATGGCCCTAATCGTGGACAACACATCTTCACTGATGTGCTGGCTAGTTTTATGTCAACTTGACACAGGCTAGAGTCATCAAAGAGGAGGGAGCCTCAGTTGAAAAAAAATGCCTCCATAAGATCTGGCTATAGGGCATTTTTCTTAATTACTGATTGATTGATGGAGGAGGTCCCAGCCTATTGTGGGTGGTGCCATCCCTAGACTGGTGGTTCTGGCTTCTCTAAGAAAGCAGCTGAACAAGCCATGAGGAGCAAGTCAGTAATCGCCACTCCCCCTGGCCTCTGCATCAGCTCCTGCCGCCAGGTTTCTGCCTGGTTTGAGCTCTTTCCTTCAATGATGATCAGTGGTGTGGATATGTAAGCAAAAACAAACCCTTTCCTCTCCAACTTGTATTTGGTCATTGTATTTTATCACAGTGATAATAACTCTAAGACAACTGGTTCCACCTTCCATCTTAGGGAAGAGTGTAGGACTTTGAACACCTGCTTAAGCTGGTTTACCAACCCTTTATGAGCTACCAACACACCAACATCAGGTGAACCAGTTTTGTCATTTGTAAACAGGCACCCAGCTAGTCTACTTCTCCAGCCCCACAGATGGGGCCATCAGCTCTAAGCTCCTGAAAGCACTCCTTTCCCCGCCATCTGCCTCTCCCCCTGCCTGGCCTTTGCTCAAGATGTTTCAACTGGACTCTTGGTAACCTAAGTACATCCCAGTGTTCTTAGAACGTTCCCCAAGACAGGTTTCCAAGTCCCCTCCTCCTCAAGTCCTTTCCCACTACCTCCGACGTGCTGTTTTCTTTCTTGGAATGCCCACAGCACTTAGCTTATGCCTCCTTTGTCCCACAGCTCACAATGCTGCGTGATGGGTGTCTGTGCCAACATCCCTGCTCACATAATGTGGCCCATTGATCCAGACCTTGGCAGCCCTCAGGGAAAAAGCCTTGGATCCTCTTCATCTTTCCCCAAAAATATGCTAACAGTGGGTAGGGACGGCATGTCGGTGTGTAGATAGATGGGTGGATGGATGAATGACACATTTCTGAGTTATCCTTGCTACAGTCTCTGAGTGAGTTCCAGGCTAATCTTCCTAAGTTGGCTCACTTCATGACCCAAATACCTTCAGAACTCACATTGCTTGCCAAATACAGTTCGAGCTCCCCATCTTGGATCTGGCCTCCACCCCTTCCCCAGCTCCTCTCGCTCAGTATCCCCAGCCAATCCATATCAGATGTTCTCTACCAAGCAGCTCTTCCTACTGTAAATCTCGCACCTGCAGGATCGTCTTTGTTTCTCAGAAATGCCAACCCAAACCCTATCCCAGGCCCACGAAAGTAGATCACATTTTCAAAAGACCCCAAGAGAGCCTCGCCGTGGGAGGGTGTCCCAAAGTCTTGCCAATCTTCTGTCAAAGTTTCATAAAGGAGCTAGGGAAGAAGCTCAGTTGGCAAAGCGTTGTCCTTGCAAGCATGAAGACCTGAGTTCAACACCTAGCACCCAGTGTGGCAGTGTGCTCCTGTCATCTCAACCCTCGGGAGGTGGAGTCAGGAGTATGTGGAGTTTTCTGGTTAGTCTAGCTGATGAGCAAGCTCCAGGTTTAGTGGGAGTTCCCACCTAAAACAGTAAGGTGGAAAATGTGGTGGTTTGAGTATGCTTGGCCCATGGGAAGTGGCACTATTAGGAGGTGCAGCCATGTTGGATTAGGTGTGGCCTTATTGAAGGAAGTGTGTCACTGTGTAGGTGGGCTTTGAGGGCTCCTAGTGCCCAAGCTCTGCCCAGTGCAGAAGGGACCCTCCTCTGGGCTGCCTGTGGAAGCAAGTCTCCTTCTGGCTGCCTTTGGATCAAGATGTAGAACTCTCAGCTCCTCCTGCACCATGCCTGCCTGCATGCTGCCATACTTCCTGCCTTGATGATAATGGACTGAACCTCTGAAACTGTAAGCTAGCCTCAAATGTTGTCCTTTATAAGAGTTGCCTTGGTCATGGTGTCTCTTCGTGGCAATGGGAAACCCTAACTAAAACAAAACCTAATGTCAACCTCTAGTCTCCATATACACACACATAATGCACATACTGGCATACACATCACATACATACATACATACGTATATATGTACACACACTTACTTCATATCAGTCTTTTTATGTTAAGAATTCCATCCATGCATATACTGTGTTTTGATGAAATGTACCCCCATCCCTCCTCAATTCCTCTTCTAATCCCAGCATCCCTTTCCCTTCCACCAACATGTGCTTTTTTATTTTTTTTAAATCCATCGAGTCCACTTAGTGCTGCCTGTGTGTGCACAGGTGTGCCTGTAGGTCTCAAGCCTGGGTAGTCTTTCAAGGGCTGCATCCCCCAAGAACATTTACTCTGGGGAGTTTGTTTGTTTGCTTTTTAGCAGGCTCTTACTATGCAGTCCAGGATGGCCTCAAACTCTTGATCCTCTCCACTCAGGTGTTTAAAATGTTAGGCCAACTAGAGGTAAAAATCTCATGGATCTTCCAGGGCAGAGCTTGCCTATGCCCCTCTAGCCTGCTTTCTCTCCTACATAGTATCGGGGGATTGGAAGGGTAAAACGGGTGGAAAAGCAGTGGCAGAGAAAAGAACCTACAAAGTAGCCAAAAGTCCAGCTACAGTCCCCCCTGAAGGCATGATAAAGAGAGAGCAAGACCCCCCAGCCCACCTTCTCCTGGGACTACTTCATCTGCTAGAACAAGTGAGCCTCCTGCCCTTCAGTGAGCCCCTCTTCCTCCTAAGCAGTCCTCATCCAACCTCCCCTCTCGTGGACCTTCATGGTGGATAGATATAGTTTTCTTTGTTTACATTGCAGGGTAAGAGGGGAATGCATTTCTCCCAAGGTCAGGACAAAGGTAAGCACAAATCTACTTCTAATGATCACTCTCTTCGAGATTCTAGCCAGTGAAACGTGAAAAACAAAGAGAAGATGTTTGGAATGGAAGTCAAGACATAATCCTGTATGAAGAACTTCTCAAAGAACCCGGAAAACAATGGCCAGCACTAAAGACTCTGACAATGTTATAGGATACACAAGCTAGTTAGCGTACCAACTACATTTCTACATAGCAGCAACGAACAACCTGGAAATGGAGTGGAGAAAATAGTTCTGCTTATCCTAGCCTAAAATACTAGCATAACTCCTATCAAGATTCCAGCCAGGTATTTAACAGGCCTGGACAGCGTGTCTTAATGTTTGCTGGGCAGGAACTAGATTAGCTGACACAATCTTGACAAAGAGCTAGGTGGGAAGTCACTCCGCCCAAAGGCCTACTGTTGAGCTCCAGTTACCAAGGCTGTCTGGTGTTTGTGGAAGGAAGCTCGGAGATCAAAGGAGCAGAATAATAAGCCCACACAACTACGTTCAAAAGACCAACAAAGGTGCAGAACCTATTCAGTGGGAAGATGGCTTTTCAAATGGTACTGCAGGAATTAGATATTCCTGGCCCCAAAGAACTCTAAACCTAGGATGTGGCTGGCTCATACTGCCTAGTATGCTCGGGGGTTTGATCCTTAGAGCAAGGGGGGTGTGGAGGGGTAACACAGAGACCTAAATCTTCCAATTCAAACAAAAGTTTAACTGGTTTGATCACGTAGATACAGAAGGCAAAATATAAAATTCAGAAGAAGCATAGCCTTGGAGTCAGGGCAGGGGAAATGGAGTTCTTATGCACTATCAAGGTCTGCGAGAGTAAAAACATTGCCTCATTGAGCAACAGGCAACAAGGGTTGCTAAGTGAGACAACAGCAGGCTCTGGCGAGAGAGTCTTGCTTGACCCAGGTGTATGGCATGCACCGATACTGTCACCACAGACCACTTGATTTATGTCTGACAAGCTTCCCTCAGAAACAATGCAAAACATACACTGAGTAAACAAATACTAGTCAAATCAAATGAAAGGCAACCACAGGTCAGGCAGCAGGACAGAGGAACCAGCTTACAGCCAGCCCCTTTCTCACGAAGCTTCTGTCCCTACAGAGGACATTCTCAACACCCCCTTGAGTCCTATGCCCAGAACTCTGGGTCCCAAGAGGACAGGCGGAGCCCAGGCTCTCAAAGCCTCACTGTTCAATAGCAGTTCTGAGAGAAACCTCACCTTACCACAGTGCCTCCTGTGCACTGTCCCAGAGCAACATAGTCTCTGCCATCTGGAAGACTTGGCCTGCCTGTCTGAAGGTTTGGAAGCTTCTAGAAACCAGGTCTATTTGCTAATGGCCATTTTCACTGGAAATCCTAGGCATGGCGGCAGGTTACACAGACTACCTGAACAGCATTGTGAAGCTCTTACCCTTCAGTGAGTGATGCAACTGGTCACTCACTGGTCTTCAACTTTCACACTGGCTCAGTTCAGGAGCATCCTTTGCCTCTTCTACCATCAGGACCGGTGGGAACTGACTCTACTTCTTCAGTCAACCAACCCCCCCCCCCCCCCCCACACACACACAGTCGACAGTCTCTTGTCTAGAGTCTCTCTCTATACTTTCGTGCTTCTCTAGTCTCATTTGCAATCTATAGCTTAAGGGAGGTTTTAAACCAGAACCCCTAGCTCAGAAGTCTTAAAGTTCTTGCTCTGGCTTACAAGGTCCTGTCTGGCATGGGTCCTCTCTCCATTCTTCTCTCCACTGTCCCTCCCCTTTTCCTTTCTTTCTTCCTGGCTCCTGGGATGGCCATCTTGTTTCTTTCTCTGCTTGGTTTACCAAGAGCGCATGCCCTGCCTAAGGGCTAACTGCCTGTCACTCAGATCTCGGCTCAGCCTTCTCAGAGCGGAGGGCTCCTACTTTACACTCAATCTCAGTAGACATCAGCCACTGAACCACCACTGGTTACCTACTGACTGGCCAGCAGCTTGGTAGGCAGATCCTTCAGAGTTGCTTTGACTTGAGCCTCACATGGCCACGCCCTTGTCAACCTGCATTGATCTGATTTTATATGGAACCTTTCCCAGGTCAACGCTGGCCAAGCACAGTTACCATCCATAGGGCTATCAGCCAAATGCTGCCTTCCAAATGCACTCCTAGTAGCTCTCCAAACAACTGCTTATACAAAGGTGGCTGGGCAGTGAGGCGGTGTCCACCCTAACTTTCCTGTTTAATGGTGTTCCTGCTCGCTCTTGGGTTGCTCTGACCTCTAACAAAGGCTCCTCAGAATCAGGGCTCTCTCTACCTTGCATATCAAGTAAAGCCAGCATACAGGAAGCACTGAACACTTTGCATTCGATGTTCACAATGCTGTTTGTGCGAGTATTTGTTCTCTCTCTCCCATTGTATAAATGACTTGAAAGAGGCTCTGCTTACAGAACTTATTCAGGAAGTGGTAAGGACCCAAATTCAAATGCAGTCTCATCTAACTCCGTATCCTGCATCCCTCTTCTACACAGGAATGATGGGAAGAGGACAGTTACAAAGTTGGTCTTATGTCCAAAGATGAAGGGGAGCAGTGAGCACAGGCTGGACCTCAGTAAGCGCAGGCTGGACCTTGGCCCCCTGAACAGATGTAGCAGTCTTCATGTGGGTCCCCCAACAACTGGAGCAGGAACTGTCCCTGAACCTGTTGCCTGCCTGTGGATCCCATGTCCCTAAATGGACTGCCTTGTCTGAGATTTGATGTACAGGGGTGGGTGTGGGTGAGGTGGGGTGTTGTGTTAGTGGGGGGTGGTACCTAGAGGGGGTTTCTTCTTCCTCAAAAGAGAAGGTTAGGTCGTAAAGCGAATAAACAAACAAACAAACAAACAAAAGATGAAGGGGAATACTCTGGATGTGCCAGTCAGATTATAAATTGTCCTCACAGACTCAGTTGTTAACACAGTGTCCCCCAGACAGCAAGCATGTCATAAACGTGACCTCACGGAATGGAGACCTCTATGTGCCGGAGACACAAGTGGTCAGAGCTGACTAAGGAATACCACTATGTTCTTTTTTGCTCTTTATTTCTAATTATTTTCCAACTCTTCTCAAGGAAGCCTGGTAAAGTCCTACCTTCACAATTTCTAGATGTTTGAGCATTTTACTGGTCCACTATCTACTGAAAGAAAAGGTCTCCAGCCTGGGGTTTCAAGGATCCAACCTTTTAAGATACATTTTGGACCATGCCAGTTCTCTCAGAAGAAAAAAAAAAAACAAAAAAACAAAAAAACAAAAAAGAAAAAAAAAAAAAACCCAAAGTGATTTGGATTAATAGTCCCATTTTAAATTTTTTATAATTAATTAATTAATTAATTATTGTGTGTTGTATGTGGAGGTATTGTATGGGGGGCAGGGAAATGTCACAATGCATGTATGGCAGTCAGAAGACAATTGCCAGATACCTCCTCCCACCATCTGGGTGCCAGGGAGTGAATTCTGATTCTCAGTCAGGCCCCGCAGCAAATGCCTTTACCTGCTGAGCTGTCTAGCCCTATAACAGACCATTCTTGCCTGGTACTTTAGAGGGCTCAGGGAAAAAAAGTACTAGGACCTTTCTAAAGATGGAAATCATAAACTGGACATTACATATTTCTCCATAATATTCATGTAACTATCAGCCTCTGTCATTGGGTAGTGGAGATGTGCACAGAAAAAGAAAAAGAAAAAGGTTTATGTCTGCAGATCTCTGAGGAAATGGGAACATTGTTTCTTCAGTTGGCAAGGAATCACAGCGTGGCCCAGCCTAGCTTCAGCCAAAGGATTTTCATTGCTGCTTGCATCATTTCCTATGGACTACAACAACGATAGTTGCTGGTTGGATCTGCCCAGGCGCCTTTGGTTGCCAGGTCTAAACCTGACATTGGATCTGTACATTTGGTTTATGAGACCATCAAGGACACAGCTTGCTTGGCTCACTTGGCATGTGCTGTATCAGGCACACAGACTCAGAGGAAATGGTACACCTACTCACACTGAAGTCTCTCAGCCTCTGTGCTGGGTCTCAAGCCCATCATCCTATTACTTCCTCACACAACCCTAAATTATCCCCATTTTATAGATGAGAAAAGCTGAAGGTTTAAGGCCAATAACTCCCGGAAGTTATGAGGACAGTATTGGAGCTAATACTCAATCCATACCTCGAGTAACCTTGGCAACCTGCTTCTTTCTTTGCTCCCCTGAACACAGAACACATTTCTTTTGCCTTTGGGCTTCCTTCAAGTTCTACTTCTGAGGACTGTCACAGTTCATGGCACCAGAGTGCTGTTCACCACCTATGAAGATGCTTCTGCCAGCACTGCCAGCAGCAGACTGTATGTCATCATGGCCACACCACGATCCAGCATTGAGTGTCAACTGGAAGGACAGACCTCTGTGCACCTGCTCCTATTTTCCAAAAGTTTGAACTCAAATAGTCAAGGTAAACTGGACAGGAAGCTCGAGGAACCTGGGAACTGGCAAGACCACCCTGTCAAACCACGGAGGACAGCAGGAGCTTAGGCATGACATTCCTGCTCTTTAGGACTGAGCACAGTTCCTCAAAAGCCAGAGTCTTGAGGGAGAGCATCAGTCAGACAGCTCGTTTCTCATCTTATTTCCCTACACATGGGCTGTGCCGTGTCTCCTCCATAGGCGGGTGGGGGGGTGGGCGGGCAGGGAGGCAGGCTACCCTCTTAAATCAAACTGAAGAGAGAGAATGGCTAGGTTTTCTAGAAGAGGTAGTACTTGGCCTGGCAGTGGGTGGCACACAATCTCAGCACTAGGGAGGCAGAGGCCAGCTTGGTCTACAGAGTTCCAGAACAGTCAGGGCTATACAAAGAAACATTTGAAAAAGCAACAACAAAAAAAGCAAAACAAAGAGCTAGTGCCTGAATTAAAGCTATTTAATAAATTGAGAGACAGGGACCATCTTGCTGGATATACCAGGCTGGCCTGGGAGTCACTCTTCTTCCTTAGTCTTCCACGTGCTGGGAGAACAGTCATGTGCTACCACAGTGAGCTTTTAACGTGACCTTGAGGGCAAGTATGGATAAGCAAGGCTAAAAGGGCAGTTTAGATGCTCCAGTGCAAGAGGCACCACACAGAAGTGAGCAACTGCTACAACCACAAAATGAACTTCCTATGGTTCGAATGCAGTCCCAAGCACTGTACGGAGAACATCATGCCATTCCACTTGTTTGCACTGTCTGTATCCTTGCTAGCAGATCAATCCCTTGTAGGCAGGAACACCCTTTAATCCCCACCTCTGTACCCCCAGTGCTCAGAAGACTGCCTGCTGTATTAGGTCAAATTCAATAAATATTTGTCGTTTCCCATCTTTTCTGAGTATGTATATAAATGTATAAATCCACGAATCTTCACATCAGCCTGACAGCATAACCTAACTCATATGTGAAGCAGAACATAAAACACATCTTACATGACAGAATTTACAATACTTACAATTACCTGTATTTTATATTAGCATAAAGTCAAAAGCACTGGTCTGATGGTCTCAGGCCCATCGATACACAATGAAAGGTTGTTTAGAGTTGTTATTAAAAACATTTTGGAATTCTAGAAAAAACAAAAGTTAGAAATGAGATTCCAGCTATTTGGGGAGCTTTGCATATAAATTTTTTTCTTTATTTTCTTTATTTTTTTTTTTTAAATTTATTTATTATATATGTAAGTACACTGTAGCTGTCTTCAGACACTCCAGAAGAGGGCGTCAGATCTTGTTACGGATGGTTATGAGCCACCATGTGGTTGCTGGGATTT
>NC_034605.1:3501153-3504300 GCF_900095145.1 Mus pahari | reverse complement strand
TGCAAGACCAAGGGGCCTCTATTCCCAGTGATGGCCAATTAGGCCATCTTCTGCTACATATGCAGCTAGAGACACAAGCTCAGGGGGTACTGGTTAGATCATATTGTTGTTCCACCTACAGGGTTGCAGCCCCCTTCAGTTCCTTGGGTACTTTCTCTAGCTGAAGGGACCCTGATATTGCGGCCTCTTGTGAGGCTACGCCAGTGCCTGGCAAACACCGGAGTGGATGCTCACAGCCAGCTATTGGATGAAACACAGGGCCCCTCTATCTATACTGGTTGAGTGCCCAGTACTGACACAGGCCAGGGGTTATCAGACACCCTGGAACTGGAGTCACAGATAGTTGTTGAGCACTCGGTAGGTGCCGAGACTTGAATCTGGGGTCTTCTGGAAGAAAAGCCAATGCTCTTAACCACTGAGCCACCTCTCCATCCCCTGAGAGTGCAAACACTTTACAATCACTTCCAATGGGAACCTAGGGCACATTTAACTCCATTTCTGCCCTGAAGTTTCTCATTCCACATAGAGATCTATCTGTATTATGTACAGTTGGAGTTGTTAGGAAGTCTGGGGCCTCTCTTCACTACTGGTAAAATGTCCTCAACATTCTAGCACTTACTCCCTGTTTGCTGTTTATAATACAAATCCCACAATTGCTGACCTTGAGGAATTAGATATTCCCAATTAGTAACTCTGAGTGACAAGATACCTCAGGCTGACTCCTGATCTGCAGAAAGAATGCTTCTCTCCACGCTCATCTTTATTTCCTAGGGTAACACTAGCTTATTAGGCTGGTATTAATGGCAGGGAAGGGGGCTGATGGCAGCCCTAACTTTGGTTGTTATTCATGGTACTGAGGTTCAAAACTAGGGCCTGACACTGCGTTACAACCCCAACCCCAACACTGGGCTCCTTGGCTCGTGGTTCCAGGAGTTATTTCCTCTGTTTCCTTCTCCCCCTCCTCCACATATCTTCTTCTTCTTGTTCTTTCCACCATGGACTGCCTGTAGCCTGACGGCCGGCTGCTTGGTTTTAAGTGGGTCAATTCTGCAATGGCTGTTATGTGAAGGCACAGTATGTAAGGGCATCTGAGGGAGAGAGGGAGGGGGGGTGAGTCTTATAGCAGGATTTGTGATCATCTGTTTATCTCTGGCTGATGTGGGGAAGGGGGAGGACTGACTTAGAACATTGGGAGAGAGTTCACCCCTTTGTCTCGTTAATACTTTTTAAGAGATGCAACACAGGACATGGGTCATATCCGACAAGAACTCTCCTACTTGGGTTTTAGAGACAATGTCTTCTGGGCATGGTGGCACACACCCTTAGTCCCAGCACGTGGGAGACAGAGTTCTAGGTCTTCATACTGAGCTCAAAGGCCCACAGAATAAGCGCAGACAGCCAAGGTTATGGAGACTCTGATTTGTTGTTGTCTTTCCTTGTCCTCGGGTCACTATATAGCCCAGGCTAGCCTTCCAATTTGTGATTCTACCTCAGTAGTGAGTTCTGGGATTATACTCATGTACTACCGTATCTAGCAGAGAGTATTTTTTTTTTTTAATAAAGCATGAAGATGACCCTGGATGATATTAACTGACCCACTGAAAGGTTTCCCAACCAAATAAAACAAATCATGCCAAATCCAAATTACAACACTTTATTGCAGCATCGGCAAAGGTCAGATTTCTGAAGCTGGTGAAGATTGGGCAGCATTTCCATGTGAAATGTTACAACTTTACAAGTTTTGTTTCTTATTGAAATCTACATGCAGAAACTGAAACATGGTAAAAGAAAGATGCAAAATAGAAAAAAGATGTAATCAAGTTGCAGCATACAGATGTGTTCTTTAACTAAATTACTATGCCTACTGGAAAGCAAATGAAAGACACCTACCCTAATAAATTAAAAGACTGTCAGAAACAGGCTAAGAACCCTCATTTCTACTGGGGAAAAGGGAAACAAAACGAAAGGAAAACAAAAGCAAAGTAAAAGCTCTACTTGTTTCCATATCTTGTTTAGACACAGAGGCTGTAAACCCATGAAGGTCAACAAAATACTCTGACCCGATTCTTGTTGTCCTTCGTTCTTCTGTGACATGCTCACTGGCACCGTTTGTTTTCAATGATACTTACAATGGGCTCAACTATATCCCTGTTCTTAGGCTGGTATCAGACCTAAACCATCTGCATTAATGCTCTGCATATTAACAGTCTTCACAGTTTCTTTCCCTCTAATAGGCAACTTTACATCACTGACTCTGATGGTTAACACAGGGTTTTCTCCCTCATCCCTTGCTCCTCTTGAAACAAACTCCTTAACACAACCTTTCCTGGTGGCTTAACTGACATTTGAATATCTTTCATCATTTTGTTGTCCTGCATGTAAGTTTTTACTAGAAGATTTTACTGCTTGCTCTATACTTTTCTACTGTAGTCCTGGAGCCCCCAAGTGTATCTTCTTCCAACATGGGATGTTCAATTCAGAGACACTGTAACTTAAATCAAGTTTAAAACTCAAGTTCATTTCCCCCATACCATTCCCATCTCAACTGTTTCTTCTCCGGCTCAGTCACCTCATGGACGCTCTTCTTGGTGTAACTGCTCAGTAGTCAAGTGAACCTTCTCATTTCTTGACTGCCATTCTCAAGAGAAGATTAACCCTCACGTGATTTCCATTACAGAAGGCCTTTCTGCCTTGTCTGGAAGCGTCGGCTTGTTCCCGTGTTGGCAGAGGCTGGTGTTTCTGCCTCATGGCCCCAGCCTGTCCCGGGTTTAGATTCGCAACTCTCTAGACCGACATGCTGAGATGTGTCCGCTGCTCTCATTCAATTGCTGGAGGACTCCACTATCCACAACATCAGATACAGGACCTAATGAAATGACACGTGCTGCTGGATCAACGTCTCCTAAAGGGACAAACGGGATGGCATTAGGAACTTTACCACACGGGGCAGGAAAGTGTCAGTCATCAGCAGTCACCTAGCAGAGTTAGTGCTTCTTGAAGATTCTATATGTTCTCCAGTGGAGGTATGGCTCCTACACCTTTTCTTCAGCTAATCTTCTCCCCCACACTTTTGATATGGTCCTACACAGCCCAACCTGGCTTTGTATTACTACATAGGCAGCTGAGGATAATCATGAACTCCTGGTT
>NC_034605.1:3488653-3496153 GCF_900095145.1 Mus pahari | reverse complement strand
ATCATATGTGAACACAGGGAGACGTGACACAAGGAGGGAGGGTGACATAACTGATGCAGAGGTTTGGTCCTTTCTCAGAATGCCCATATTCAGAATGCACATGGCAAACAAACCTAGATAAAAATCTATAAAATGCAGTCCATGGATCCCTGGGAACTTTTAGGTAAGCTATGATAATCAGCTAAGCATAAAATAAAAAGTGTTTCACAACCTAAAGTCTGTGGCACAACAGTGTGCATACTTTACCGCCACCCCCCCCCCCGTCATGTAAAGCCTTTGTGTATAGTATATGCCTTAAAATGTTAGAATTAAATGACCTTTCCAGACTTTCTTCTTTGTGCCAAGAAAAGCTGTTGGTATGGATAGGGAATGCAAAGGAAGAGCAGAGAGAATAAAGGAGACATAAAATATGATGACTAAGATTTTTAAAAAGCCTAGCTCAAAGAAGTAAGCAAGCCTAGGGGAAAACATTAAAACTGGGATTTGAGAATCCTGGTTACAGTGGCAAATTACCAACTCCAGGTAGCCAAAAAGCAGTTTTGGCAAAGATCTGGGCACAATCCCAAATTCAAGAGTCTTCCAGCTCTCATTTTCCTCCGCAGAGACTTGAGTGAACATAGAGAGTGCAGCCTGGGTCTACAGACAGTAGAGGGGTGGGACTTTTTATAAAGCCCTGTGTGTGTGTGTGTGTGTGTGTGTGTGTGTGTGTGTGTGTGTGTACAGGCATGCCTATACAGAGAAGGGAGGGAAGTGATGAAGGAAGTGTTTTACTTTACCATGTTAACTTTAATGTTAGTCAGGATGTAGTCTTTGCTAGCCCTATTATTCTACTATTATTGAGGCTATTTTACACACTAGCTAGCAAAATAAAGGTATAAAGCAGGACTTCTATGATTACTTATTTAAACAGGGAATTATGGACAGGAACTGAGTTACTCATCTAGAAATTTAAAAAAAAAAAAAAACCATACATGGGGTAGTTGTATAAAGTCATGTAATGGGAACTCAGAAAAGCCAGGTGAGCCCAGGGCAAGGTCCTTCTGTGGCCCTCAGCCTTGGGCTAAGGTGCTGATGATTATCTTAATCTCTCCTTGTTTTCTTACTGAAAAGGAAGGAGGGGTTTCTAGTCTTAACTTAGTGGGGGGTGTCTTTAACAAGGAGCAGGCCATAAGCCCTCACACCCTGCCTAGTAGCTTGATGCCAAGAATAGAGATTCCAGCCACACTCTTGGAGGTCAAGAGTCAGGGCTGCTCTTACTGTATAGGGAGTTAAATGAGTCATCTTACTTATTCCCAGGGTTGAGTACTGGCACCCACTCACTCCGGTTCCTTGTGAAGATGCAGAGGGTTGTGGCTACTGCAGAGTTTTAGGTTCTGGTGTTCTTATTTAACAAGGCTGAGGGCATGGAGGTGGCAACCCACTTTGAGCCCCAGGTCCAAGAAGGGGCTAGTTCTAGGGTCAGGTCTCAGCAAGCATATAAAAGAAGTCAAAATCTTTATGTGGCTCCCATCTGCTGGCACTGGTGACTAAGGATGGTGCTGCAGAGCTGTTCTTTGTCCTCTAGACAGAAAGGCAGACATCCAAGAACAACGTGGTGCTCACCAGGAGCTAGCCCTGCTGATCTTTCAGGGGTTCTGCTTACTGTTATCCTCTTCATAGGATCTGTCAGCCCTCATCTCCAGTGTGTGTGTGTGTGTGTGTGTGTAACATACACTGTCTCTGCCCCCACTGAGCCATCTCACTATGCTGGTCTCAATACTGTGGCTACAGATTCTTCAGGCACAGACAGTACTCACTAACTTCCTGATTGTGTCTGCAGGCACAGCTTCCCTTCCTGCTTGTCCCTATGCTCGTTGTCTCCTTTCACTTGCTTTATGTCCCTCGTCTTCCCAAGCTGACACTGTGAATGTCAGAATGACAGCTCTAAGAGAGAAGAATTTGCTTAACTTATGCTCTACACAAAAGGTCCAGCATGAACACAAATAAGCCAAATGGTCATATGAATAACATGTAAACCACCTAATTAGACCTGACTACCTTACTTCCTAAAAGCTGGTATTTCTTTCATTCTAATACATATCATTATTTTACATATCATTAAAACAAAACTGTTAATTATAACATGAATTAATCAATTTAGAAATAAACCTGATATCAGAAATGATAAAGCATAAAAACAGAACTGATCCATGAGCATACAGGAGATGTTTCTAACAGCTGGCCTTTATCCTTGTATACTAAGTCTTATTATCTCACAGGAGATGACAGGCAGGTATTCCATCGTTTCTGCCACCTATATTAGTCCTAGGACATAGACACATACATATGCATACTAGTGCATAGCAGATGCTCAGTAAACATCTGCTAAATGAACATGAGTTCCTAACATAACGGCTTAGTAGCCAGGGAAATGACTTTAGGACCATAGGTTAACATACAGCAAAGAAAGAAAGAAAGCACAGTCAGAAGGTAAGAGGAGGTGTGGGGCCTGATAACAGACTTCAACAAAACAAATGACCCTTGGCACTCTGTTTCTTGGTAATGTTAGTCCACATCCTCCTCTCCCTTATCCTGCCCCAATATTGAGCTTCCTTATATAGTTTTCTACTTAAAGTCAAGGAATTTATATGTTCTTACAAATATATACACACTTAGAACTTTCCATTAACACACATCCAGTCTAAAAGTCAATCAATGCATCTATCAATCAATCAATCAAGAATAATATCTCTACCACTGAATACTCTAAATGTTTACCATCTGTTTGTAGGAAAATGGTAACTTGGAATTTACTAAACAAAATAAATTCTCACATCCAATAACCAACAATTATCTGTAACTACACAAGGAGCATATCTTACCTGCTGTTTATTGCCTTTTCTTGTTAACATGACAAATGGCATCGTGTCTGCAGACTCTGTCTCTCCTTCCCCACCACCAAGTGGGGGCCCTTTCCTCAGCTGGCTTTTGAGATGCAAAGGAATAGCAACATCAAGTTGGTGCACTTTAACAGATTCACCACTTCGCTGCTTCAAGACAGAAAATTAAAAAGTATATAAATATTCTGAAACACACATAGAGAAATAAACACACACACACACACACACACACACACACACACACACAAAACCCTGCAAACAACTCATTCAACATAGTATTTCTTAAAACAAAATCTTAAGATCCAGAGACTGGCAAACTCAAAACAAAGAAATGTTTCTCCTCACTACCTACAAAGCCTTTGAGTCTGACCTGTAAGGAACGCTGTGGCCCCACAGACTGAGTTCTTCAAAAGCCTCCTGTCCTTTGCCCTCTCCTGGCACATAGCTGCCTTTGTATTACCAGAGACTCTCTGGGTCTGTGAAGTCTGACTCTTCCAAGGCTTATCACCTCTACCCAGCACTCATAAGCAGCGCTGTACAGACAACAGGTGCTCATCAAACTCAAGAAGAAAAGAAATCTAGAGCAATTCACATTAATTTCTTAGTTGTAGTATCAACTGATTTTAGCATTTATAATAAATTTTCCAAAAAATTAATTGCATGAGTCTTGACTAATGACTTACTTTGCGTTGTTTGGAGGTAGTAAGATTAAAAGGAGTTAGTCCTGGGGTTTGGGAGCTGGCTTAGTAGGTGAAGTGCAGGCTACACATGCATGGGGACCTGAGTCTGGAAGGCTAACACCCATACAAAAGGCCAGGTATAGTAAGTAGTATTTGTAGTCTTAGCCCCAGGAGGCTGACACAGGAAGATCCCAGGCAGGGGCTCACTAACAAGGCTGTGTAAGCAAATCTCCAGGTTCAAAAAAATACTGTGTAGAGTGATAGATGAAGACATACAATGCCAATTTTGGTGTGTACACACATACACACATGCACACAGAGGTGGTGGTGGGATTGATTTAGTGTACCGTTAGAAAGTTCATAAACTTTTAACATACACATAAGCTATACTACATTAGCAGCATCACTGTATGGAGCCTGCCTAACTGGGAGAAGGCAAGTACAGGGATTTCATGGAAGACTGAAGAGAACGGCAGGTATGAGGACATTAAAGACTTAGTGTAACTTCTATGCAGATGGTAAAATAGCAGTTTTGGGAATACAGAAAAAAATTAGGAAAACAGATGCAACAGTAGGGTCTGAAATGATGTAGTTAAGTGGGAATCCCACACGCATGCTAACGACTCTACAGTCTACTGAATGCAGCAGACCGATTCCTCTGAGGTCTCAAAATTGCTTTTTTAACATTTAAATCATCTGTTGTTACAAACTTCATATATTCAAGAGACTTGCCTATCAAGCAAAATGGCTTTTTTTTTTTTTTTATCAGTTTTTGTTTTCTAGTTACAATTCATCAGAACTGGCCTGAAGCGGTCTCAGACTTATTAGATTTATAGGGATCTTTTACTTAAAAAATGAAAAGTGTTACGGTAGGTAAATCTTGACCTGCAAAGTATTTTAAATTATTAATGATCAGAAAATTAACATATTCTCTTTGTAAGGTTTTTAAATACAAAAATGTATGTGTCTATACTAATTCCTCTATTTTATCTCTCTCTGTGCCTCAGCCTAAGATGCAATCACTGTTAATAATGGGTTGTTTTTCCAGTTTCCCTTACATATACATATATAATCAAATAACTATTTCCAAGCAAACTGTCCTATAATAAGCATATATCGTTAATTTGCAGTGCCAGAGACTGAGTCCAGAGCTTTGGACATGTCCAGGTAACATCCTACCACAGACCGGTGTCTCCAATCCCATTATTATCATTATTATTTTCACTTTTTTGAGACAGGATTAAACTCACTAAGTTGCCTATGGTAGCCTTGAACTCATTCGGTAGTTCACATAGGCCGTAACTTTGTGATCCCCCTGCTTCAGTTTTCTGAGTATGGCACATTATTTTTCTTTCCAATTCTATTCTTGGGGGCATCTTTCTATTTGAACATATACACATGGGGTGGGTAGCAGATATAAATGCCTGCATATCTCCTTAATTGAGTCTTCATTGATAGATAAATAACACTTATCATTGATAGACAACCCAAAGCTTACTTTACACTTATTTTGCATGGTTTTTCCCCTAGGGAAGTAAGAGGGGTGTGGGCCATCTGCTCCAGTGTGTACACGGGTCAGAGGACACCTTGCAATGGCTGGTTTACTCCTTCCACCATGTGGGTCCTGGGAAGGAATTCAGTTCACCAGGCTTGGCAGCAGTGCTTTTCCTGCGAAGCCATCTCAGCAGCCCTCCAAGTGTACCTGAGAGACTACTGGGTCATGAGGACATTCATCTACCGATGGAGTCATAATCTGACGGCATCACTGAGAGTAATACAAACTTAGGAAGTGAAACCTTGCTAAGGCTTTAGTATGAAATCCTTTATAGATTCACATTAAAAGGAGTCCACAGGTTGAGTGTGGGTGCATGCCTTTAATCCCAACACTAAAGAGGCAAAGACAGGCAGATCCTTGTGAGTTCAAAGCCAGTTTGCTCTATAAAAGCAAGTTCCAGGCACTACTGGACTACACAGTGAAACTCTTTCTTTAAAAAAAAAAATCCCAACAAAACAAAGCAAAACAGAACAGAACAGAACAGAACAGAACAGAACAGAACAGAACAGAACAGAACAGAACAGAACAGAACAGAACAGAACAGAACAGAAGTTCAGCCCCCAGCTGTAGTGCTACTTTGGGAAGTGTTTGAAATTTTAGGAGGCGGGAACTTGTTGGAGGAGAAAGTGCATTCTGGAGAAAGACTTCCTGGCCCCTTCCCATCTCTCTCCTTCCCAGCCTCTAAGAGATGTGCAGTCTTTATCATACACTCCTATCATCATGCCTCAAGCATAAAGCAATAATGGACTGAAGTTGGGGGCCAAAGGACATCTTTCTTCCCCAGAAGAGTGTCACAGTGACAGAAGGTCTAGCCCGTACAAGCCTGGCTGCAGGAGCAGGCTACTGGGAGCACACATGTTCTCAGGAATGTATGTGTCCTGTCCCTGGCTCCCTTCTGTCTTTATGGGGTGATGGCTTCCTATACTACACACTTCCTTCATGATGCTTCTGTGCTGCTATTTAACAGATTGAAACCAAACACAAAATAAGTTCTTCTTCCATGAAACTATTTCTGTCAGGCATCCATCACAGCGATAAAAGATCAAATTCTCAATCTAGTCAGGGACCTAATGAAGCCAGTTCATTCCACCAACTGAAAAGCTCTCACGTGTTTCCTGTTACTGTGCTAGACAGATCACCATCTATCTGTACCTGCCGATTACCAAGATAGCCGTCTACCCAGGTTTCAGTGTTTGCAGTCCCACCCCTATCAGAACTAACTTCATCTAGGACTTGCTCTTCCAAGGGTTCCCATTACAGTTCTCTGTTCTTGTCACCATTTGCTTGTAGATTATGTTCCAGTGAACATAATCTTAGCATCAGCGATGCTAAGCCTTTATTTAGTTTTCATAGGCAGGCTATTTTCTGTCTTAAGACCTTTGAAATTTTCTTCACTTTTCCCTAATTAAAAATTTTATATGTGTAGATATTTGCTTGCATGTATGTATCTCTCTGCATCATTATGTGTCTGCAGAGCCATCAGATCCCTTGAATCTGGTGTTACAGATGGTTATGATCACCAAGTAGGTGGTGAGAATTGAACCCATGTCCAGTACTCTGAAAGCATCCAGTACTCTAGACTACCTAGCCTTCTTACCAGCCAGCCCATTTCTAAATTTAAACAGCTCCATTTGACCAGCTCTATTTAAAATTGTGCTATTAGAAATGTCTTTTCCACCATCTCATCTAATGAAGGCTCTTCCCTTTCTAGAAACCAAAATATTCTATCCTTACCAATGATCACAATTTAGAGTACATACATGGTAGTTTTTAAATACCTATCCTCTCTGAGAATAAGAATGACTGTCTTATCTACTACTTATGCCTCACCTTTTGTACACTGTTAGTCACATATAGCTTCTCAGTAATTATGAAGTGGTTACTGACTCCATACGCTGCTTTATGAAAACTGTTTTATTTCTCTTCTAGAAAATTACAATTGCTAATTATGCTTTATTTGACATGCCTCTAAAGTGACCTGAGACTGACTTAATAAATTAAGGGCTTTTGGGCTAGTTACAGCAGCATACACATGTAATTTAAGCACACGGGAGGTTGAGGCAGGAAGACTGTAAATTTGAGGTCAGTCTGGGCTAATTATCAAGGCCAGCCCCAGCTATCTAATGGGATCTTGCCTCAAAAATAAAACAAAATATCAACCAGAGAGACACTGAATGCTTCTGTGATAATCTGCCCTCCCCTCAAAAGAAACAGTTCAGACAAGGAAGCTATTAAAGAGAGTCCTTAAAAACCGTGAGAAAGCAGGGCGTGGTAGCGCACGCCTTTAATCCCAACACTTGGGAGGCAGAGGCAGGCAGATTTCTGAGTTCAAGGCCAGCCTGGTCTACAGAGTGAGTTCCAGGACAGCCAGGGCTACACAGAGAAA